>NC_068292.1:43770342-43975342 GCF_025860055.1 Xyrauchen texanus
TGAAAATAAAAGACGTTTAGCGCATGTTTTCATGGCAATAATGTGCATGGAGCGAGTCGGTCCACTGTCGGGCATCTTCGGAACGCTCTCGTGATGCCATTTCCTGTCGTGCCAGTCAGGGCTGGACTGGTAATCTGGCATACCGGGCATTTTCCCGGTGGGCCGACGCACTTTAGGGCCAATCAGGGGGCGGACTGGCCATCGGGAGAACCGAGCGGACCGGTGGGTCGGCCGCGAAACGTGCGGACTGTGCCGTTATGCAAAGCGGACCGCAAAACGGTGCCGCGATATGCAGAAAACGACAGCGAACACCCCCCCGCCTCGGTTGGTCAAGATTACGTTCAAAGAACATATTTCAAATCAGTGTAACGGGAGACAGCTGGTAGATAGCTATGCTGTGTGTAAAACCTCACTCTGTAGCCTTTAGCCTCCTTGCTAGCGCACCCGCCTCCCAAGCCGGAGATGCCAGTTCGAGTCCCGTTCGGAGCGGGGCGATCAGGATCAGTTACAATGGTGCCGTGACCCGGATGGGAGTGAGGTTTAGGTGGGTGAGTGTAACGGGAGCCAGCTGGTAGATTGTGCAGTGTAAACCTCATTCTCCTGACATCAAGTGGTGCACTAGCGACTGGCGCTAGAGGCTGTAGCCTTTAGCCTCCTTGTAGCCCACCTGCCTCCCACGCCGGAGGCAGCTGGTTCAAGTCCCATTCGGAGCGGGGTGACCAGGACCGATTACATCAGCAATAAAATCTAACAATTCTGGAATTATACACGGTGCTACTTTGTCAGATTGTGCAAAAAAATAAGCTTGTCCCAGCTTGTTTAGCTAATACGCATGTGCGTTGCCGATTTGATTGACAGGTGACGTCTGTATCTAAAATGTGATTGGCTCTTTTACCCATTGGCTGCCGTTGGGCCTTCCAATTTCTCCCATTCATTTAAACAGAAGTGGCCTGTCTCTGCTAAATAGTCTCTGGTGAAACCAAACAGAAGAGAGCGGCCCCTTAATACTAATTCAATAAGGTTATGCAACAGAAACGATAGGCCTGTATCGGTAGCCAGCTGGTAGGTAGCTGTGCATTGTGTAAACCTCACTCCCTTGGCATCAAGAGGCGTACTAGCGACAGATACTGGGGCGGTAGCCTTTAGGCTTTTTTTTAGCGCACCCACCTCCCTTACTGGAGACCCCGGTTCGAATCCTGCTCGGAGCGGGTCAAGCAGGACCTGTTACAGACCTACTTGTAAATTTTTCTGTGGTTTGCACACTGCCACTGCCAAGCTCCAAAAAGAACACAAATGGGGGGCAGGTATCTTAGCACGTATTGACGCTGACTAGCACCCCTGGAGTCATGAGTTTGAATCCAGGGTGTGCTGAGTGACTCCAGCCAAGTCTCCTAAGCAAACAAATTGGCCCGGTTGCTAGGGAGGGTAGAGTCACATGGGGTAACCTCCTCGTGGTGGTGATTAGTGGTTCTCGCTCTCATTGGGGCATGTGGTGAGTTGTGTGTGGATCGTGGAGAGTAGCATGAGAGTCACATGATAAGATGTGCGGATTGACATTCTCAGAAGCGGACGCAACTGATACTTGTCCTCCGCCACCCTGATTGAGGTGAGTAACTGCGCCACCACGAGGACCTACAAAGTAGTAAAAGTGAAAAGTGAAAAT
This sequence comes from Xyrauchen texanus, assembly GCF_025860055.1. Classification (NCBI taxonomy): domain Eukaryota; kingdom Metazoa; phylum Chordata; class Actinopteri; order Cypriniformes; family Catostomidae; genus Xyrauchen; species Xyrauchen texanus. Next base: position 43,772,006 of record NC_068292.1, read on the forward strand.
AGGTTTTGTTTTGATCTCGCATTCACTCCCATTCACCGCTGTCGAAGTTTACCCTGCAAGCGTTTACTTCCAAGTTGCAAAACGCTAAGCTTAAAAAAACAAATGAGATTAATGAACTATAGCAGGAAATTATTAGTGAATGATGGATTAATAAACATCAGCCACTTTTATTAAAGTATGTGCTATGATATTTTAAAGGTAAAAGAGAAGATACGTCCATGTCAGTGACCAAATGCTCTTCTGCCAAAGAGAGAAAGCTGGTGAACGCTGGCACACAGTGTGGGAGACACTCTACCCTCACCAGCAGCAATCAGAGGAGACCAGTGCCGAGAGATGAGGTGAGATACTGGACGTTTCTGTCTTTCACAACAGATGCATATGAAACGTGTGCACTGCTCAATCATGGGGGAATTTCATATATGTTAAGTTCACACTTTCCCCAAAATAATAATAATAAATATAGCTGCAAGCAGCAATTAACTGGGTTCAAGCCTTTCAAGAACTTTCAAAGTATGCAAAAAAGGTATGTATATGTACTCATTTGGGAGTGGTGGTGGCGTAGTGGTCTAAAGCACATAACTGGTAATCAGAAGGTTGCTGGTTCAATACCCACAGCCACCACCATTGTGTCCTTGAGCAAGGCACTTAACTCCAGGTTGCTCCGGGGGGGATTGTCCCTGTAATAAGGGCATTGTAAGTCGCTTTGGATAAAAGCATCTGCCAAATGCATAAATGTAAATTTGTCTTGAGTTCAATGATCCTGAAACAGGATAATTGCTATGGTGGTCATTTATTTTTACTTTTTAACTGTTATAAAGCCACAAAGCACCCAATCCCCTAAAAGGTTTAAGAAGTTTGAATATTTATTTTAGGAATTATAGGCTTTTGGAGACACTTGGTCAAACCCACATTATAAATTTAACCCCTAAATAACTGAAGTTAAACTTTTCTTTGGTAATTATTGACCTAGGGAGTCCTAGATGTAGTTCACAATAGCAGATAAAATTGGATAATATACGATAATTTACACACCATTTATACAGCCATTTTGCTGAAAAATTATTGGCAGCTGGCGGCCATGTTTTTTTATTTGTCTGAGTCATATTGTAGAATATAGAAGCATTTGGCCCTTACAAGAAGCATGCAAATTTTCAACTTCATTGATAATACAGTTGTGGAGTTATGAGCATTTTTTTGTTGTAGCGCCCCCTATAGGCGTATTTTTTTGCAATTTTGTATGCAGAATCACAATGTGTTGTTGTACATGTGTATCAAGTTTCGTAAAATTTGGCCTTTTTGTTTGGCAGATATTGGTCAATACGCACAAAATGTATGATGTATGACCAATTCGTTGGCTTATATCTTCGCAATGCTTTGACGAGTCATAATTCCTTTGATAACTTTTGTCAGGAGGGTTCAGAGTAGACACACAACAATTTTTGTGGGAATAAGATATACGGCCTAGGAGGAGTTAGAAAAAGTAGTTTTTTCGAATTATTCAAATTAGCACGAAACTTTATGACGAAAATGAAATCGGAGATATACGTTTTGTTCGTCTTGAGCCAAAGAATCCAACGATGTAAGACACTTGATTGTGCGATAAAAGGTTTAGGATTTATGGGCCAAAACGTAAACATGATCACTATAGCGCCACCTTGTGGCCGATCTGGTCGGATTTTTGACCACGCTGTGGTGCTTTGGGGTACTACCTTCCCTCAAAGTTTCAGCTCTCTACGACTTACGGTTTGGTCTGCATGATCAGTTTTAAGGCAGAATAATAATAATAATAATAATAATAATAATAATAATAATAATAATAATAATAAAAGACAATTCTTCGGGCTGGAACCCCTAATAATAATACAATAAAAAATAAAAAACTTTTATGGTCAAATGTACATTTATTTAAAATACAAATATAAAAAATATAAAATAAATATATAAAATATAGCCTTAATATATTTTAAATACATTTGAAAATATAAATATAGTGTAAATGTTATATATTTAATATTATATAGTATGGTTATTTTCAGATTTTTATGATAAATTACAATAATAATGATTTCATGATTTATTTTTTAAATTAAATCAGCACAAATTAAAGGTTGTTGTTTTTTCTTCTTCTTACAGGTCAAAAACACATCAAAGAAAATCCCCGCCGATGAAGTGGTTAAGAGTGTCCGTCCGGCTGTAAATAAGAAGTCTTGAGACATTTGGGTTGAAATGAACCTTTGCTTTGAAACGCAATCATCCAAGTCAAAGTCTAACAAGGGAACTTTCATTATCATAAACTGGATATGCTAATTCTGCTGCGGTCAGATCTAATTAACATCTGATTATCTGCATGTAAACATGCAGCACCTGGAAAAATGCCAAACCCAAACATGCTGCAACTAGTGCTGCTTTAAACTGGGCTCACGGTTTCCAAGCCTGTTTTTAAGCCTCAAATATATTCAAGATATCAGTGTTAGCAGAAATATTTATATATAACTGTGAGACTCCGATCTGTGTTGTGCTGGATTGATATTCTAGAGCCTAAAAAGTCTGTTTGATAATGCACATTTACAAATGCCTCCGGTTGTGTGTACACAAATGAGCAAATTAAATGTTCAAACATAATTTAGTCAATTTCTTTTCATCTTAATGAAGGTCCTAAAAGCAGGGTTTGGGGCAGAGCACAAATTCACACCACAACAGAATAAAAAATACACTATACATTTATACATATACATACAGTATATATATATATATACACACACTCACCTAGAACTTTATTAGGAACACCTGTACACCTACTTATTCATTTGATTATCTAATCAGCCAATCATGGGGCAGCAATGCACTGCATAAAATCATGCAAATATGGGTCAGGAGCTTCAGTTAATGTTCACATCAACCATCACAATAGGGAAAATTGGTGGCATGATTGTTGGTGCCAGACAGGCTGGTTTGACTGGTATAACTGCTGATGTCCTTGGATTTTCATGCACAACAGACACTATAGTCTCTAGAGTTTACTCAGAATGGTGCCAAAAACTAAAAACATACAGTCAGCGGCAGTTCTGTGGACAGAAACACATTGTTGATGAACAGACAGGTTTGAGCTGACAGAAAGGCTATAGTAACTCAGATAACCACTCTGTACATTTGTAGTGTGCAGAACAGCATCTAAGAATGCAAACACATCGAACCTTGAGGCGAATGGGCTACGACAGCAGAAGACCATATTGGGAACTATTTTTAGGACCATACTGTTCCTAATAAAGTTCTAGGTGAGTGTATATGTATACTGCATTTTTAATTCTGTTGATCATCACTGGCTGAGATATTTACAAAATCATTCACAAGTATGCACATTGCAGCTTCTTTTTTTACATGTTTATTTACACATTTTAAATGAGTCACTTTCAGTGACCTCATTGGTCAGTCTTATGACACTCCAACTTAAAATGTATCCGTGCAGACGTTACGATGCGTGTGCAGTTAAACTGGACTGCCAATATTCATGATTTATCCAGAATTGGCAGGACGGATATTGCAATGGTTAAAAAGGCATGTTTATTGTTTACATTAGCATTCAAAAGAATACATGTACAAATGTTTGCACAGAGGAAATGAATAAAACGGATAACATCCTCAACCATACTGATACCACAAGTCTGTCCTTCATTTGATATCGGATTATTATCAGGAAAAGGCATTTATTTCAAGATCCTGCATCAATGACTTCACAGATATGAATTATTAAGTGGAATAAAAAATAAATAAAACAGAAGTACAAAGACAATTTGTGAAATTATTCAGAACAAACATCTCAGCGAGTATTGACGATGACCATCACCCATGGTGTCACGAGTTTGAATCCCAGGGCGTGTTGAGTGACTCCAGCCAGGTCTCTCCTTAGCAACCAAGTTGGCCCGGTTGCTAGGGAGGCTAGAGTCACATGGGGTAACCTCCTCGCTCTCGGTGGGGCGTGTGGCGAGTTGTGCATGGATGATGCAGAGTATAGCGTGAAGCCTCCACACGCGCTACGTCTCCATGGTAACACGCTCCACAAGTCACGTGATAAGATGCGCGGATTGACGGTCTCAGACGCGGAGGCAACTGAGAGTCACTACGCCACCATGAGGATTTAGAGCGCATTGGGAATTGGGCATGCCAAATTGGGAGCAAAAAAATAAAAAATAAAAATAACAAACATAGGAGGTTTTATTGGAAAACTTGCATGGAACAAATATTATTATACACGCAAAAAAAAAAAATACAAAAAAATAATATATATATATAATTTTGAGTTATGCATTTCATCAAATTGAATCGAGTAATCTTAAATAAATCAAATAAAATAACCGAAATATTTTAAGTTTCAATAACTTAATTTTGTTACGCATTAATTAAATTTTATAGAATTTTGTTATGAAACTGAAACGCGTAAATCTTAAAAATAGGCCAAAATATTTATTTTCAGGTGCACTTTCTGAAACACTTTGTTTTACCACAACAGTATAATGACAAAAAAACTATATATAAAAAAATAATAATAATGTATTTTTTTTTTTTAAAGTGAGACGCTGGATATCAGTTATAAACATATAATGCAAACTATTATGCAATCCCCAGATAAATAAAAAAAAATATATATATATATAAAAAAAAACAGCTCAGTTGATGTATGTTTGGTGCATGCAACCTCAGCTTTTAAACAAAGTTTGTGTTGTGTGTGATTGATGCATTTAGACCATATTTAAATAACATCTAAAGGGATAATGTGTAAAAAAAAAAAATCACAATGACATTTGACCCACAGACAATAATGCATTACCTCATCCGAACGCTTCACAACTTTGGAATGAGATTTTGGTACCAAGGCTCACGATCATCATCATCATCATCATCATCATCATCATATAAACTATTTGAAATATGAATTGAAAAGCTGCACATATCACCTCACTTAAAAAGCATTGATATGCAAAAATGAAACCAACATAATTACTAAAAAATAAATGCAAATTTGAATGGTTATAAACTTGCGCTAACCTTTTCATACCCGTCAATAAATGAATAAAATTCAGTTTAAATGCACAGACTCTCTGTCCATATGAATGACCCAAAATCAGACCCACAGAATGACTCTCAGGGGTGCCATCAAACAAGCATTCACATTTAAAGTCAACATGAAATCATGAAATCAAAATGGACCTAAGTTCCTGGTCTTATTTGAATGATACTGCAAATTAAAATCAAAAGGTAATAATGTTCTTAACCTTTGTTAACATGCAGCAGAGATGGAGGGGCGGGGGGTTTAAAATGCCAACATTTATGTTTTACCGTCCAATCAACTCCAGAGGAATAAAATCAAGTCCCGCCCTATTGTGTTTGTGGTACTTGGAAATAATGGGCCTGTAACAGGGTTTAAATGGCCAAGGAGGAGACGGAAACACATGGCAGCTGCGTTTGGCTCTCTCTCTCCTGAACTGCCACATCCGGCTCGGCCTTATCCCTCTACTCGGCTGATTGAGGGCCGACCCTGTGCACTCACGGCCCGGCCCCGCACTCCTCCTCGTCACACTCCTCCCTCCTTCCCTGCCCTTCGAGACCTTGGAGGGAGACAAGGGGAGGGAAAGGTGGAGAGGGAAATGGCGAGTCTGAGTGACAGTGAGAGTGCGAGAGAAAAAATATTGCTCGCCTGTTCCCGACATGCCGTCGCCCGGTCCTCAACCACTCCTCCACCCTCTGGCGGACAACAGCCGCTCCTCCCTGGGTGGACCGGAGCGAGTCCTTCGACCCCTAGCGGATGGAACGCCCCTCCGTGTTCTGGCAGATGGTAGCAAGCCCCTCTGCCCCTGGCGGCCGGCAACGAGCCCCTCCTCCCCTCGCAGACAGCGGCCGTTCCTCCACAGCCAGATGGCCAAAAGCGACCCCCGGTGGACGGCCGTGGCTGCTCCTTTGGCGTATGGTCTTTCCCTGGTTTAGGCACCAATGTAACAGGGTTTAAATGGGCAAGGAGGCGGGAACTGGCTGAACAGTCAAAGTAATATTTAATGACACACACACACACACACACACGGCAGCTGGGTGTGGCTCTCTCTCTCCCAAACTGCCGCATCCGGCTCGGCCTTATCCCTCTCCTCGGCTGATTAGCCTGATTGGGGGCCGGCCCTGTGTACTCACGGCCCAGCCCCGCCCTCCTCATCGTCACAGGTCCATTCAAATCGTGTCAGAATGATCACGATTTACGACTTGAGCGCACATGAATGCCACCATTAAGTAGTAAAGTTCTTAGCGCCCCGACTTTCCGAGTCGTGGATGTGCCGATTTATGAATCATGGCGGAAACAAACATTTAGTGGTAGTAATTTAGTTTAACTTGAGGATTTTGATCTCTGACCTTGTGAGTACGAACTATCCAGGAAGTTACAGCACGTAAAACGGTTTACATGTTGACTTAAAAAATGCAAAAGTGACTTTCTGTGTGACAGCAGGTCCAGAGAAAGTCACACTGTACATTAGTTATAGCACAAAATACAGTCGAAAACTGACCATGTTTTTGTTTGCATGGAAGAACTTCAACACGCTGAAGGAGTTTATTGGCTCTGTACAACTCTGTTCACAGACAGATCTATACATCCGACCTCTGGTCCGCATGTCTAAACTTCATGGATCGTTCGCTCCGACGGCCGGTATTCTGCACCGTTCTCAGAAGACACAATGAAGGACTGAGTCTTGCGTTTAAAGTGAGCGCGTTTGTTGGCCAGAGAGAGACTGTGCTTGCTGGACGCGTTGATGTCAGAGATGAATTTCTTGCAGTCGACGCAAACCTCCATGGCGTTCCAGTCTTCCGTCAGCTCTTTCGGAAACTCCATCTCCTCCTGCGATGAGGACGACTGCTGCGAATGCTTCGATAATCTTAAAATAGACAGGAAAATCAATAAAAACATGTTAATATGTTCAGCGACTTAAAAGACTTTATTTCCCCTATCTAAAATAAAATAAAGCAATTTACTGCATAGAGTCAAGCTGTTTAATACACAATATAAATGCTTAAAGTTTAAATAATAAGAGTTTCTAATATACCATTCACTATAAGAAAAGATAAAACAAATAAGCCTTCAAATAGTAGTGGGATACATTCAGACATTTGTATAACAAGCGCTATAAAGGTACTGTCACTTTAAGAGTTTAACGCGCATCTCACAGACTCGCATGGGTGTTGCGGTTCATTTATTAACGAGAAAGAAGTCATGCTTGTTTTTTAACTTTTCTTATCTGACTAAAGAAATGAGAGGATATTAAAAGACACATTATTCAATGAAAGTGGAGTGCTGGATTTCAACTCTGATGGACACACATTACACGGAAGGAATGGTCCGTATTAAAGCACCGTTCAAAGTTACCTTTCTCAAAAGCCTGCTGTGATGTTATCATGGTAGAGTGATGGTACAATATGGTAAAACCTTCATGGTATACCTATATACCTATCATGGTATATATATATGGTAGGCTACTCTAAGGAACATGTCCCATTAACATGGCATTGGCTTGGTACTTTTAAGCACTTTCATGCACAGTGCGCATATTGTTCAACACAGATTGGACACATGCTTAAATTGGCTCAGTAGGTCGGCGCCCCCGAAGCGATGCCGCCCTATGCGCTCGCCTATGTCACCTAATGGGTTGATCGGCCCTGCCGCATTTAATAACATTGAGTAGCCCATTGCTTAGGTAGAACAGCATTTAAAGCCGCTGCTCTGGGCTACCTGGAGATGGTTCTATGCAGGCTGGGGTGATGATGGTTCATGCTGGGCTTCTCTGGTTTTTGGGCCGCTGTATCCCATGTTAGAGATGAAGTAGATGGGCCCAGTGAGTAAATGGGTAGACTGGCGTAGGGCTTCGATGGCAGACGCATCTGAATCAACAAGGACTGGAATTAGTTTCCATCAACAGAACACAATGAACTTGAAAAGAGAACCGAATGAGACGGACTCTCTGTGATTTACTGGCCTATTGTGACTGTGGAAATGGAGATATGATTAGCTGTGTTTGCCATAAATACTGTGAAATGTTTTGTTATGAAGTGAACAGACGGTACGTGTAGATGATGACTTACTTTTTGACAGCATTGTGAACACACGGGCCTGCAAAATCAAGAAAGAGAGAAATGATGGCACCAATATGACCTGCTTCGATGTCTATTACAGTCAGTAATGAGGCTGAGCGATACAGCTAAACATGTGCATAACCATATATTAATATTTATGTATTTGCTCATTACTTATACTGACTTAAAATGCCAATTTTCTTTCAATCAGAGGAAAAGTCATTGATTCAAAACTTCAACGTTTGGGCCAGTTGCTATGTAAAATCCCGGGCCGATTTCTCTTCCCAATCCAGCCCTGCCAATGACTAAGGTGGTGGGAAAGGCAGATAACCGATTAATCAGCTGATTGTTTTTAAAATTGATATATAGTTTGTCACAATATTTCCTTATTATGATGGGCACTGACAAAGAGTCCTAAATGAATAAATCCCAGATGCAGTTTCTTGTTCAACCAAAAATGAAGATTTGGTGTATAACGCAGGACTTTAAAGTATAAACAAGCCCAAAACACAGTGGGGGACTCTTATTTTGAAATAAAAAAAATGATGAAAAAAAAAAAACCTATCGGCAACTATCGGCATAGATTTTTGCCAATAACGATAGTTCTAAAAGCAACTATCGGCAACTATCGTCCGATAACGATAGTTCTAAAAGCAACTATCGTCAACTATCGTCCGATAACGATAGTTCTAAAAGCAACCATCGTCAACTATCGTCCGATAACGATAGTTCTAAAAGCAACCATCGTCAACTATCGTCCGATAACGATAGTTCTAAAAGCAACTATCGTCAACTATCGTCCGATAACGATAGTTCTAAAAGCAACTATCGTCAACTATCGTCCGATAACGATAGTTCTAAAAGCAACTATCGGCAACTATCGTCCGATAACGATAGTTCTAAAAGCAACTATCGTCAACTATCGGACGATAACGATAGTTCTAAAAGCAACTATCGTCAACTATCGGACGATAACGATAGTTCTAAAAGCAACTATCGTCAACTATCGTCCGATAACGATAGTTCTAAAAGCAACTATCGTCAACTATCGTCCGATAACGATAGTTCTAAAAGCAACTATCGTCAACTATCGTCCGATAACGACAGTTCTAAAAGCAACTATCGTCAACTATCGTCCGATAACGATAGTTCTAAAAGCAACTATCGTCAACTATCGTCCGATAACGATAGTTCTAAAAGCAACTATCGTCAACTATCGTCCGATAACGATAGTTCTAAAAGCAACTATCGGCAACTATCGTCCGATAACGATAGTTCTAAAAGCAACTATCGGCACCGATTAATCGGTAAAAACCGGTATATCGGACTACCTCTAGAGACTTCCAAGAACATTTGATTGATTGAAACGGACAGTTTGAATTGATTCACAGAAATGAAACAGACTATAAAATATTGTGAAAGTAGTCTATAGAATATGGAGGACGAAACGTGCAAAAATGATAAATAATTAAATAAATCCACACATACGTGCATAAAAGCATATATAACTTATACAATTTGCAAAGAGATTTACAAATAAATGAAATGCATAAATATGTGGATTTATTTATTTATATATTTGTGGATATTATACATTAATTTCCCCTTTAGCTCTAGTCAGTACTGAGAAATAAAGTTGCATGGCTGTTTATTACCTTTTACAGAACTGACAGGTGTACGACCACGTGAAGAAGGAAAAACATTTGGTTCGACAGCAGAAGCACAGCTGTGAAACATGAGACAGTAAATCAGGATTTAGAAATGAAATATATTAAGCATGTCACATGCATGACCGGTGCATTAGAGGTTTATACCTTCCCCTTCTTCAGAGCGTTGTAGATGTCTTTATGCTGCTGAAATTTCTCCAGTTCTGCCTTGACCAAAACCTGCCGAATGTGCATGATTTCCTCGACTGTCAGAGACAGACACTCGACGGGGTAGCAAAATTCCTCCTGTCACGACACACACATATGTTACAGACTTGCATCTGTTCCTCACACAAACTATCCTACGGCTTCAGGAGTCTCAGAACACACTGCACATTGAGATTTACACACTACGGTACAAAGGAAACTTTCTGACGATGTCATTTTTCTGTCCAACACTGTTGACTGTTAAACAACAACTGTTTTCTCCAAACAATTCGCAGACATTATTTGACAGAATTGGAAGATTTATTCAAGCATACGTTCAATTATTAAGACCGTTTAGGTAAATAATTATTAAATAATGCAGGGACAATTCTCTCGAATGTTCAGTATGTGCATTATAATACAACATTTCTATATATCAAAATCTATATAAGATCAACACGGCCTCACAAACCATACTTACTCATGTACTCTCACACACACACACACACACACACACACACACACACACACACACACACACACACACACACACAGAGCTCAAACACAAACACACACACACACACACACACACACACACACACACAGAGCACAAACACACACACACACACACACACACACAGAGCTCAAACACACACACACAGAGCCCAAACACACACACACAAAGCACAAACACACGCACGCACACACACACACACACACACACACAGCACACACACACACACACACAGAGCACAAACACACACACACACACACAGCACACACACACACACACACACACACACACACACAGACACACACACACAGACACACACACACAGACACACACACACAGACACACACACACAGAGCCCAAACACACACACAAAGCACAAACACACACACACACACAGAGCACAAACACACACACACAGAGCACAAACACACACACACACACACAAAGCACAAACGCACACACACAGAGCTCAAACACACACAAACAAACACACACCTCAAACACACAAACACACACCTCAAAAACACACACACCGAGCACAAACACACACACACACACACACACACAGACAAACACACACACACACACACACACACACACACACACACACACAGAGCTCAAACACACACACACAGACACACACACAAAGCACAAACACACACACACACACACACACACACACACACACACACACACACACACAAACACAGAGCTCAAACACACACACACAGACACACACGCGGAGGTCACGTGACGTGTTTAATTTACAATCGCTCAGCATCAGGCGCGCACACTCACAGCCCGGCCATGTCACACTTACTAAAGATTTGGAGCTTTTTTTGGAGGGAGGCAGGAACTGGCGCACACTAGTGGGCATTTCCTTCTCTATGGAGTGCCGCCGCTGGGAGGGCTGACGGCGTTCTGGCTGCGGGGTGGACGAGATGGGCAGGAACATGGGCGGAGCTGAGAGAAAGAGAGAGAGAATAATAAGTTAAATATAGTAAACACAAACATGATGACAGAGAGACTCATCTCACATATGATGCAACTTAAGGAGGGACGAGTATACTATATAACTGACTGACAAATGTCAAGCTGACTCACTCTTTTTCCCCAAGACAGATTCTGCTGATGTGTCGTCCACCATCGATGTAGAGAGGCTGGAACAGCTGGCTGACCTTAGACCTATGGTCTCATCCTAAACCAGACAACACATTACTGAAAATAGCTGGACTGCAAAACAATTTATATGCATACAACATGCGTACAAATCCTCACATCTGAATCTGAGCTGGTGAGTTCAGCCAGCGTTGGCGCTTGAAGCCGCTTCCTCTGAAAGCCGCCCGAGCTGTTCTGCTGAAGCGACACGCCGTTGGCCAACGACAGCGTGCCGGAGACATTCCTCGCCCGGTCAGAACACGACACATCTATCGACAACAGTTGCATGAAGAGTAAAGACAAATAAAGAGAATGGAGTGCACGACTCTCAACGCATCTTCGGTTAACATGTTTTAGGATTACAATTAATTGTGTTATTTTTTTTTATATAATTGTACAATTAAAAAAAGTACTTTTTAGCTTGTCAGTAGTGATAAAGACACATCCAATCACATGTTGTGGCAGGGCGGAGGGCGGGGCCGGGTCGTGATCATACAGTCCCGGTCCCGTATTAGGCTAATCAAGCCTCTGAGGTTTAAAGGTCGACTGCAGAGGATCGTGCGGGAGAGAGAGATCGTTAGCGGACATGTCCGTCATGTGTGTGTTCGTGTCTTCTTTTAAGTTTATCATTAAAACTATTATTTATATCGTCAAGCCGGTTCTCGCCTCCTCCTTTCCATTGAATCCCTTTACACTGGTGCCGAAGCCCGGGAAGGAGGAGGGATACGGCTTATTTGAGTTCTCGCCACTACCGTCCACCCCAACGGAGCAGCCGCGGCCATCTGCCGCGGGACGAGGAGCCCAGCCGCCTGGAAGAAGACGATGTCCGGCAACCGTGAGGGGAGAAGGGGCTCCTAGCCGACTGCCTGGAGCGGTCAGGGCCGATGCCAGGGGCGAAGGAGTCGCCTACCGGCCGCTGAAACACAGCAGGGTTTAAGACCGCCGACCACGAGCAGGGAGGGGCTCACTGGCGACCGCCTGGAGCTGGAGAACCGCTGCCAGGGGCGAGGGAGACCCCTTCTGTTCCCCGAGAACGTGCCGGGGCGTTCTGTCCGCCAGGGGCTGGAGGACTGCCTCTGATCCGCCCGGAGAGGCGCGGCTGTCGTCCGATAGAGGGTGGAGGAGTGGCCGAGGAACAAGCTGCGGCGTATCGGAGAACTGGCGAGAACCGGCTTTTCAATATAAATAATAGTTTTAATGATAAACTTAAAAGAAGACACGAACACACACATGACGGACATGTCCGCTAACGATCTCTCTCTCCCGCACGATCCCCTGCAGTCGACCTTTAAACCTCAGAGGCTTGATTAGCCTAATACGGGACCGGGACTGTATGATCACGACCCGGCCCCGCCCTCCACCCTGCCACACATGTATTATAAGCAGGGGCAGACTTGCCATAGGGAGAACCAGGACTTGTGCCGGAACTGGCTGTAGAGGGCGGCAAAGCGCGGCTGCGATATGCCGAATGGGGCCGCGCGGTATTAGAGTGACACCCACCCACCCCCCAACAACTTTTGGGCCGATTTATCTTCCTAGTCCACCCCTGATACAAGGTGTACTTTTTAGTTGACAACACCACTTAGCATTTCTAGAGTCATTAAATTAAGACTTTTATTTTGAAAATCCATCCTTGGCATTAATGGAGTAACAATGACTGCAGTAACTACAGTATTATGGCCGATATTACGGTTACTATGGTCAATAAGCTCCTTTGAATACAACTGTACTATAAAAATAGGTCGTGCGAGCCGAGTCTGGATAGAAAGTATATAACGAGCACACAGTTTTTTTAGAATATGCTAACGTGTGCCCGTTTGGTTTGAAGTTCTGTGTAACGGGAGTCCAAATACGAGATCCATGCAATCCATTTATCACTGAATTATGTCTCTTTTAATATCCTTTCTGTTTTTATGGTCATTATTTGATAAAAAACAACAAAACAGAAACATTAATTCTAACCGCACACAGAACGGATGCGTTAAAGAAGCCACACGCGCTCACTGGCTGAACTGATGCCAGCAGTCTTAAAGAGACAGTACCGTTTTAGCTCTCAATGTAAACTCTTGTAAATAATACCAATTATGCATGTAAACATCAAACATGTAATAAAACATAGGCATGTAATATAATACATGCAATTTGACGATATCTTATTTATTGATGAAATACATGGAATTCAGACATTCATACAAATAATCAACTGTGGTAAAAATGATGAAAAACGAATTATAAAATAAAATCCTGTCCCCTGTGTAACTAACAGCATTAGCTGAGAGAAATCGGCCTGGGATTTTAAATAGCAACTGGGGGGAGGGGTTGAGCCAAAAGATGTATTTGCAGGCCTTTTCTGCATATCGTGGTGCCGTTTCGTGGTCCGTTCTGTATAATGCGCCGACTCATTTTAGCTTATCACTGCCCATTCGGCCCATTTCGGTCCTGCCGATGGCCAGTCCGCCCCTGATCGACCCACCAGGAAAATGCCCGGTATGCTACATTACCAGTCCAGCCCTGCACGCTGCTCACAGACAAACACAAGCACATAAATCTTCACCATATATACAACTCCGCAGACGAAAGCTGTGAATGAGCATGACAGATAAAGATTTATTTTTTCTCGGGTACTTTATCTTTAAGGTTCTGCTGGTTCTAAAGAACACAGTCTATCAAAATGGATTTTGAATTGGTCACATTTCATTTGAGAGGCAACAATATACATTAAAAACAAGTGCCAAAAGTACCATGGTTTCTTTAAGTTTAGTAAGGGCATATACATGGTCCATGGACAAAGGCCCATTAAAATACATTGCAATTGGTCGCATACAAGGTAACCTTTTAGTTGGGGTGGCTGTTGCTCATGTGGTAGAGCCGGTTGGCCACTAATCACAGGGTTGGTGGTTCGATTCCCAGCCCACATGACTCAACATGCCGAAGTGTCCTTGGGCAAGACACTGAACCCCAAGTTCCTCCCAATGGCAGGCTAGCACCTTACATGGCAGCTCTGCCGCCATTGGTTGTGAATGTCATAAATACCAAATTTAGCATTAAACGAAACGAAGCAGGACCTTCAAATGAACTGCGACCAACTGTAATGTGTTTAAATGAAATGAGATGAGATGAGCCGCTGTACAGAACGTTTTGATGATCACAGACAACACTGAAGCATCAGATCACAGACAGCGTTTACCTGATGAATCAAAACTCTGAGACATGCTAAGAGGTCGCATTACTGCAAGAAATAAGCAGGGGGTTAAGCAGGCAAGTATTTCGATCTTTAGCATTCAAAACAACACCAGAAAAAGTGAATTCAGTATTTCTTGTATTAGATACTGAATGCAATGGATTAGCTCACACAAAAATAACAGTTGAGTCATCTAGACACCCTCATATTGATTGAAAATGTAGATTTTTTTTAAATGTTATGTCCTGGACATCCTGCTTAACTTAACCTAAAGTTAGGTTACTTTCGTAACGCCGGTTCTCTGATAACAGAAGTGAGGTACGCCGAGATAGCACCAATTAACAACATTGGTCAGGGCGACAGACCAATCGGCGTAGCGATCAGGGAGTCCCGCCTCCCTTATATATAGACTGCTGCAGCTCACTGCTGCGCCATTCTCGCCATATCTCTTCACCGTGCCAGTCTGCAAGGAGGGTGGTGAGGTGAGATACCTCACTTCTGAACCTAACGTTCTCTTTCAAACATTCGTTTGGTATCTCACTAAGGGATATAAACACCTCCCTCATTGCAGATATGATCTACAAGATAATAAAAAGGCAGCCAACATAAGCGTAGCTCCACTAATGTTGTTATACAAATTAGCATCAGGCTAATCAAGCATGGGATAAAGGCCGACTTGAGACTGCAGTGGGACAGAGAGAGAGATTTACGGACAGCTGTTCGACTCCTTAGTGTGTTTGTCTTTTTAAGTTTAAGTTTATTATTAAAATATAATTCATATTGAGACCCCTACCAGCCGCTAAATGCGGGGTTGTGATGACCGCCGACCGCGAGCGGGGAGGGGCTCCCGGCCGACGGCCTGGAGCGGGAGAACCGCTGCCAGGGGCGGGGAGACCCCTTCTGTTTCTCGAGAATGCGGCGGGACGTTACGTCCGTCAGGGGCCGGAAGTCTGCCTCCGATCCGCCCGGTGAGGCGCGGCTGTCATCCATTGGAGGTTGGAGGAGTGGCCGAGGACCAAGCTGAGGCGTATCGGAGAACCGACATAGGTTTACCCTAATGAGTGTCCGTTCACAAAACAAAGAGCCGATTACTCCACCTTTGTGCTCTCGTCTTTTGTACATAATTATCCAACACATGAACTGGGCAAAAACGGTGCAGCCGCTCTTAATCTGGTGAGGAAAAAGGGGGCGGATGAAAAGCTACCAAATCAACAGCCCCTGTTGAATCACTCACTTTAGGAACAAATGCCTGGTGTTACCCTTAACCCACCAGATGCAAACTGCATACCTGAGGAATGTACTTACAAAGCATGCAGCTCACTCACTCATTTTGCTGTTGTGAGCGCCAACAGTAAAGCCGTCTTAAGAGAAAGAATCTTTAAGTTGACACACTCTAATGGTTCAAAAGGAGGCTGTGAAAGCGAGTCTAAAACCACTGAAAAATCCCAAGACGGGACCAGCGGGTCTAACCGTCGCCCACCTCTCATAAACCGACATATCAGTGGGTGCTGACCCATCGTTCCGGAGTCGAGCCCCACATGATAAGCCGAAATAGAAAAGGCTCTACCCTTATCTAACAAATCCCGAAGAATCGTTCAAACACATTTATACATTTACATTTGTGCATTTGGCAGATGCTTTTATCCAAAGCGACTTACAGAGCCCTTATTACAGGGACAATCCCCCCCGGAGCAACCTGGAGTTAAGTGCCTTGCTCAAGGACACAATGGTGGTGGCTGTGGGGATCGAACCAGCAACCTTCTGATTACCAGTTATGTGCTTTAGCCCACTACGCCACCACCACTCCATAAAGTCTATAGAAAGTTTTGCAGCAGATCTACAGCAATCTTCCATAAGACCCAACTCCACTGAGGTGGGGGAAGGTGGTCCTCCACTAAACTGGTTGGCGGGCCGAGATGAATTTGGTGGGAGGATGGTGTCATCCTACTCCTCATCGTCGTTTTCGAGGAGACAGGGGACAACTCTTCATCGCTCTCAACCTCCCCAGTTGCCCGCACAAGGGGGTCACCTCCACAGATGGGGGGTGGGGGGGGGTTTGGGGGACATCCTATCCATCATGTCACCCCAGCTGTAGGGCTCTTGTGGCTCCTTGGACTGAGAGGAGAGGCACGGGTCTTTCTTACCCCGCAACCCGAAGCCTCCTTTCTTTGGTTTTGAAAATAAGCGCTTGTAGATGCGTAGATCTATAATTCACGAGACGTGGTCGTTTTACACTCTCGAGAATAATACACCCACTCTATCGGTACCTTGCGGCTTCGCCTGAAAACCGTTGAGCAATAAATCCGATAATGCGTCTGATGAGTGCAGCTTCCACAAACTTCACGGGGCAAGAGAGTAAGAATAGCGCAGCAGCGAGCTGCAACGGTCTATATACAAGGGAGGCGGGACTCCCTGATCGCTACAGCTATTGGTCGGTCACGCTGACAGACGTTGCTGATTGGTGCTTCCTCAATCGGTCACGCCTGAGGCCTTCCCTTAGTGAGATACAGAACAAATGTTCGAAAGAGAAGTCGTTTTGTGTTCATGTTTCAACAACATGAGGGTGAGCATACGATGAAAATTTGTTTGGCCTGTAAGTCAACATGAAAAGCCGTTCGCATGTTCGGCTTCAACGACCGTTTACTTGAATAAAGTGCATGTAATGTAAGCCTCTAAATGTTATGTATGCTTTGGTGTGCATGTGTTAAAATCTCACCGAATCGACTCCTCCGGATCTGATCAGGCGATACAGGTCTCAACTTCCTCTCTGACTTGATTTCCTCCAGTATGCGTTCATGAAGGCAGGGAGGACGTTCGGCCTGCGGCTTAAGCTTGCGTGCAGCTACCTGAAACCACGCGTACACAAAGAGTCCAAATGTGATACTTTTTTATACTTATGCAATGTCAGGGTGGTTTCCAGGGTGTTGCTAAGTGGTTTCCAACTGGTCCAAGCTACATGAAGAGAACACGACCAAGTCTCTATGAGATCCTGATCTCGAGTTCATGAGATCTTTTGCTTGTTTTTCATCTAC
Organism: Xyrauchen texanus; assembly: GCF_025860055.1. Taxonomy (NCBI): domain Eukaryota; kingdom Metazoa; phylum Chordata; class Actinopteri; order Cypriniformes; family Catostomidae; genus Xyrauchen; species Xyrauchen texanus. The sequence goes on from NC_068292.1 coordinate 43,789,847, forward strand.
AGAGCAAACCTTTCTGAAAAATAACCATGATTCTGTATATTTAAGGGGCAATTAAAAGGGATTTTTGCCCTCGAAACATATAAAACAGCACAGTTTGTTGCCCGACTATGCCCGGCTACTTCAATTAAATCATTTAGTTGAATACATTTTCAATCTTGTCCAAAATCCTGGTACATGTCTGACCGTTAAAGCACTGAAACAAAAACATTTGAAAACTTTTCAAATGGCAAATACCCCCAATTTGATGATCCCTTTGAAAAGACATCTGGTTGAGGGCCTGGGTATCTCATCGAGTATTGACGCTGACTACCACCCCTGGAGTCGCGAGTTTGAATCCAGGGCGTGCTGAGTGACTCCAGCCAGGTCTCCTAAGCAACCAAATTGGCCCGGTTGCTAGGGAGGGTAGAGTCACATGGGGTAACCTCCTCGTGGTGGTGATTAGTGGTTCTCTCAATGGGGCGTGTGGTGAGTTGTGTGTGCATCGTGGAGAGTAGCATGAGCCTCCACATGCTGCGAGTCTCCGCGGTGTCATGCACAATGAGTCATGTGATCAGATGCGCGGATTGACCGTCTCAGAAGCGGAGGCAACTGAGACTCTTCCTCCGCCACCCGGATTGACACACACACACACACACACACACACACACACACACACACACACACACACACACACACACACACACACACACACACACACACACACACACACACACACACACACACACACACACACACACACACACACACACGGGGCAGGTGTGGCTCAGGTGGTAGAGCGGGTTGGCTGCTAATCGCAGGGTTTGTGGTTCAATTCCCGGCCCACATGACTCCACATGCCGAAGTGTCCTTGGGCAAGACACTGAACCCCAAGTTGCTCCCAATGGCAGGCTAGCACCTTGCATAGCAGCTCTGCCATCATTGGTGTGTGAGTGTGTGTGTGAATGAGACGGCGTGTAAAGCGCTTTGAAAACAGCAAAGGTTAAAAAAGCGTTATATAAGTGCAGACCATTTACCATTGAGGTGAGTAACTGCGCCAACACAAGCACCTACTAAGTAGTGGTAATTGGGCATTCCAAATTGGGAGAAAAGGGGATAAAATAAGAAATAAAAAAATAAAAACTTCTGGTTTGCAAAATTAAATAGTTGGCTTTTATATTGTCATTGTACTAAAGCCAAAACACACTCACGCACACACACACACGCACGCACGCACGCGCACACACTCACGCACACACACCTCACGCGCGCGCGCGCGCACACACACACGCACGCACACACACACACCTCACGCACACTCACACGCACGCATGCACACGCAAACACACTTACGCACACACGCGCACACACACATTTATATTCCCTCCTTGTATTTTAATTTACTCTTTTCATCTGTTTGCATTTTGTTTTCCACTACAACGGTCCAGCAATAAAATGCTGCAGAAAATTATAAATGATAAACTGTATATAGAGTATATATATATATAGTATATACTTTAAATGTGGCAAACTACAACTTCATGGCCAGTCAGAAGTATTTACGGGTGATAAGCGTTCCCAATTCATTCTTACTGCAGGTGTTGTCAAAATGTACATTTATTAATTTGTATAAAATAATGTGCACTCACGGGGTTTAGGGGCGGTCTGGACCGGATGAACTCCAGTATGATCTCATGAGCGCTCTTCTTTAACCTGGGAGGAATATCTCCACTCACCTGAGAAACAGAGACCAAATACATCTGAGATCTGAACACAGACATGTGAGAACTTGAGAGGAACTGACGTCATACATCCACTAAAATCCCCTTGATTAAAAGTCACAGAGAAAAACTGCTTGCAAAAGTTATAAGCACTTACAAATGAAATGAAAATTTCAGAATGCAAAATGAATTCATAGGTCCCATAAACCCTCTGAACTCACCGTGACTTTGCGTAGTCTGTAGCGTTTACCGCGGATGTCGTCCATAAGCATCTCGTAAGGCGTCAGCTGGAACTCGATAGGCAGCGGGTTAAACTGCCGTTCCTGAACCTTCTTCAGCTTCACACCGTTCCTCAAATCTCGCATGACCTGCACCCAAAACCACGGCTGACCAAACACAACAGAGCGGGAACATGAGCGTGAACCAAACATCCTCTGACATACACAGATCAGACAGAAAAACTGTGATTGGGAAAGAAAGAATAAAACACAGGAGAGCCAATCAAATGTCTCCATTCTTTTGAAACACAGCTCACTTACCCAATCAGCATTCTGCAGCTCGTTTATGTCCCTTCCCGAATCGTCGACGGTGTCGCCCTCCATCTTACGCAGGTTCTGTTCGATCAGAATCACACACAACAACTCTAAAACCAGCAGCCAATCAGACTTCTCTACAGTCATTATATGAGATGTGTCGCAGGTGTGTTCATCTCGATGTGTCAAGAATTCAATTTTTTTAATTACTGTAATGAGAATTTGGGGAGACAATTTGCTTTATTGTCCTGAAAATAGTGTCCCGATGCAAAAACACACACACACACACACAAACACACACACACACACATTGTTGAACACACACACTCACACAAACACACTCACACACACTGTCGAACGTACACACACACACACACACACACACACACTCACACACACACATTGTTGAACACACACACTCACATAAACACACTCACACACACACACACACACATTGTTGAACACACACACTCACACACACACACACATTGTTGAACACACACACTCACACACACACACACACACACACACACATTGTTGAACACACACACTCACACACACACACACACACACACACATTGTTGAACACACACACTCACACACACATTGTTGAACACACACACTCACACACACACACTCACACACACACATTGTTGAACACACACACTCACATAAACACACTCACACACAAACACACTCACACACACTGTTGAACGTACACACACACACACTCACACACACAAACACACACTCACTGACACACTCACACACACACACACACACACACACAGTTGAACACACACACACAAACACACACTGTTGAACACACACACACACACACACACACACACACACACACACACACACAAATACACACAAACACACACACACACACACACACTCACTGTCGAACGTACACACACACTCACTGACACACACACACACACACACACACACACACACAGTTGAACACACACACTGTTGAACACACACACACACAAACACACTCTCACACAATCACACACACACACACACTCACTGTCGATCGTACACACACACTCACTGACACACACACACACACACACACACACACACACACAGTTGAACACACACACTGTTGAACACACACACACACAATCACACATACACACACAAACACACACTGTTGAACACACACACACACACACACACACACACAAATACACACAAACACACATTGTTGAACACACACACTCACACAAACACACTCTCACACAATCACACACACACACACTCACTGTCGAACGTACACACACACTCACTGACACACGCGCGTACACACGCGCGTACACACCCCACACCCTCACAATGTGTGTTGAACGCCCTTTTGTGCATGATCGCTCCATGTTCACTCTTTGAGGAATATTTCATGATCATCATATTATTGTCGTGTTTGGGCTCGTTTGAATCGGGATCATCTGCTGTAAGTTACGAGACGTCATTCTCTATGTTACACTGATGTTTCAGGAAGTAATAAGGAAAAACGTGAGAAAAACACACTCCTGTTTATTATATTTATGTGTGTCTGTGGGAATTTCACACACTAAATCTCACTTCAGTTTGACCCACATTTACTCATTGTGTTTTACTAACTGAGATCTTTCCAACGATACACACGACTATCTCATCTTCTTAATGATTTTAATAAATATGTATGAATTGTATTGACAGGAAGGGGCGGGAACTAAATACGGGTGTGCTGTGGGGGAAAATGCACCCTCTTTATCAAGTAAGATGAGCCTTTCTGCCTTCACGAATTTATCTCTCTGTGCAAGCTCTGCTCGTTCCCATGAGGGTTTCCTGTTACCGTACCGAAAAGCTGCCTGATATTCCCAAACAAAGCCGGACAAATGGAAAAGTCCTGCAGTTCAAGCGTTAAAGCAGCATCATTTTGAGACCTGTTAAAGGTGAATCTGGAAAGGTTTGAAAGAAAATTGATTCTCTGGTTCATAATGAGGACATAATGTGTTGACCTCTCACCTCTTTGGCACTCTTGATCTTCTTCAGGAAGGTGTTTAGCTCTTTGGTTTCGGCGTAGAGAGCACGACACACGGCCTGATAGTGAGCAGGCGCGTCTGCGGGTGTCGGCAGGTGAAGGGAGCACAGCTACAGACAGAGAACGGAGCGATTTATTCGGCTAGTTTCAGATGTTAGTTCAAATGTTAAAAATGATTTTAACTACTGCACACTGTAAACAGTTACCATACTGCATACTGTTTCGAATACTAAAAAGTTACAGCAGTGTACAGTTACAATACATACTTGAGCACTAAAGGCCATGCTATATTGCAGATTTCCATAGTGAACGCCCTTTAGACGTGAGCATATTCACAATATTTTGTAGCATGACGTCTTTTACCTCTTTTACCTTCTGAAAATGATCTCATGAACATTAGGTGACCATTTTTGCAAAACTAATTTACGTGCTCCATTAGATGTTTTTGCAGTTTCCCAGTGAAATGTCCAACGGGGGGCGCCAAAAGCGAGTGAAATGGTGTCATAATTTCTATTCTCCCCAATTTGTAACGGCCAATTCCCGATGCGCTCGAAGTCCTCATGGTGGCGTAGTGACTCGCCTCAATCCGGGTGGCAGAGGACGAATCTCAGTTGCCTCCGCGTTTGAGACGTCAATCCGCGCATCTTATCACGTGACTTGTTGAGCGCGTTACCGCGGAGACGTAGCGCATATGGAGGCTTCACGCTATTCTCAGCGACATCCACGCACATCTCACCACTGAGAGCGAGAACCACATTATAGCGACCACGAGGAGGTTACCCCAAGTGACTCTACCCTCCCTAGCAACCGGGCCAATTTGGTTGCTAAGGAGAGACCTGGCTGGAGTCACTCAGCACGTGCTGGATTCAAACTCACGACTCCCCTTTGTCACCCAATTTGTAACGCCCAAATCCCAATGTGCTTTTAAGTCCTCCGGGTCGCGTAGTGACTCGCCTCAATCCGGGTGGCGGAGGACGAATCTCAGTTGCCTCCGCGTCCGAGATGTCAACCCGCGCATCTTATCACATGGCTTGTTGAGCGCGTTACTGCGGAGATGTAGCACGTGTGGAGGCATTGCGCTACTCTACGCGGCATCCACGCACAACACGCCACACTCCCCACCGAGAGAGAGAACCACGTTATAGCGACCACAAGGAGGTTACCCCATGTGACTCTACCCTCCCTAGCAACCGGGCCAATTTGGTTGCTTAGGAGACCTGGCTGGAATCACTCAGCATGTGCTGGATTCAAACTCGTGACTCCAGGGGTGATAGCCAGCGTCTTTACCACTGAGCTACCCAGGCAAGTAATTCTAGCCATTTAATGGCATCACGTAATGCCTGAAACATTATCACCATACGTTTAACGGTAAAGTTCGGGGAACCAAATCTGCCAGTTTTGTGCCATAAATTTAACAGCACATACTAGGGATGAATTAATATTCGAAATCCAGCCAGGTATCCTAAGCAACTAAATTGGCCTGGTTGCTAGGGAGGGTAGAGTCATATGGGGTAACCAATTTGGCCCAGTTGCTAGGGAGGATAGAGTCACATGGGGTAACCAATTTGGCCCAGTTGCTAGGGAGGATAGAGTCACATGGGGTAACCAATTTGGCCCAGTTGCTAGGGAGGATAGAGTCACATGGGGTAACCAAATTGGCCCAGTTGCTAGGAGGATAGAGTCACATGGGGTAACCAAATTGGCCCAGTTGCTAGGGAGGATAGAGTCACATGGGGTAACCAAATTGGCCCAGTTGCTAGGGAGGATAGAGTCACATGGGGTAACCAAATTGGCCCAGTTGCTAGGGAGGGTAGAGTCACATGGGGTAACCAAATTGGCCCAGTTGCTAGGGAGGGTAGAGTCACATGGGGTAACCAAATTGGCCCGGTTGCTAGGGAGGGTAGAGTCACATGGGGTAACCAAATTGGCCCAGTTGCTAGGGAGGATAGAGTCACATGGGGTAACCAAATTGGCCCAGTTGCTAGGGAGGGTAGAGTCACATGGGGTAACCAAATTGGCCCAGTTGCTAGGGAGGGTAGAGTCACATGGGGTAACCAAATTGGCCCAGTTGCTAGGGAGGGTAGAGTCACATGGGGTAACCAAATTGGCCCGGCTGCTAGGGAGGGTAGAGTCACATGGGGTAACCAAATTGGCCCGGTTGCTAGGGAGGGTAGAGTCACATGGGGTCACCTCCTCGTGGTGGTGATTAGGGGTTCTCGCTCTCAATGGGGCGTGTGGTGAGTCGTGTGTGGATCGTGGAGAGTAGCATGAGCCTCCACATGTTGCGAGTCTCCGCGGTGTCATGCACAACGAGTCACGTGACAAAATGCACGGATTGACGGTCTCAGAAGCGACTGAGACTTGTCCTCCTCCACCCGGATTGAGCTGAGTAACCGCACCGCCACGAGGACCTACTAAGTAGTCGAAATTGGGTATTCCAAATTGGGGAGAAAATAGTAGGTAGTATACAGTATATAGTAGGTAGTAAGCATACTTAACAGACTGTGTGATTAGCTATTTGTGTGTTATTTGGGGCCCAATTGCCTCTAATACCTTGATGATGTCACAGTAGCCGCGGATGCGGCAGGGATGGGCGGGATTCTCCTCTCCATTATCCTCCTCTTCTTCAGTAGCAGCGTAGCCTTCATCAGGGCAGGAATCGCTCTCTGTGTCGACAACATTCGTCATGAGGTCAATGAGCAGCTCCAGTGGAGGACTCAGCTCACGCTCCTCGTTCTCTTTCAGGCCATAATCCAGAGCCTTATAAATCATAATGCCTAGAGACTCGATCACCTACAACACAAGAGGAGTAAATCTATTTTATTGGGGAAAAAAATGACTAAGTGCACCAGAGTTCCCGGACAAAAAAGTTTGTCGGACAGACTTACTTTCTTAAGTAAGAAATGAAGAATGTACCAGATTACAATACAGAAGTAATCCAACCTACTTGGTTCCAGAAGTATTTTCCCATTTATATTTTCCAATGGTGTAAACTGTGAAACCGTTGCAAAACAAGTCTCTCCTTTCAAACAACATTTAACAGAACATATAATCCAAAAGAGGTGAAACGTTCTCTGCAACCTGACACCACGAAACCGTGTGAAGCCTGTTCCAACAACCGGTTAGGGCAACGACGCTGAAAGGGTTTTGCTTTTTAAATCTGACAACACAACTGCTTTTGCTTCAGTACCAGATTTCAGAGTATCAAGTGGCGACCCAACACAATGCCAAACCCGTAATCTGCTTTTAATGTAGTCTTGGTCATATTCTCATTAACCTGGTATCGTTTATTTCATTGTTTTTAAGGATGAGGGCATGTCATGCAACGTGCCAAAATATCGCCCACATTACTCTTGTTTAGACGATTTGGGTTGCCCCAGCTGTCCACACAAGGGTCCGTCTACTCATGAAGACATTTTTGTTAATACTGTGATGTCAACAGATCCTTAAAACAAGTTTCCAAAATGCAGTGAAGTGAACAAACAGACTCTTCATTGTATTTACAGCAGAAATGAAATTCCTGGTTAATACCCACTTCAGTTTAAAAGCTGCTCATTTAACCCTACAATCTCTTTAATAAGAGGCTTTGTGATCAAAGCATCATAAATAGCCAGAGGCCCTGAGCTTATGAAGACTCTTTGATTGATGTTTCATTAAAACAAATATAATGACCAAAAACAGTAAGTCAATCAACTCTGCTAAATGTGAATGAATTGCAAAGTGGCTGCCAAGCAGGTGTTTTAGGGGGTTGCTAGGGAGCTGCTTTACAGTTGACTCTGCTAAATTTGAACGTTGATTTAAAACACACACATGCATTGCAAAATGGTTGCCAAGCAGTTGCTAAGGTGTTTTAGGGGGTTGCTAAGGAGCTGCTTTACAGTTGACTTCGCTAAATTTGAACGTTGATTTAAAACACACACATGCATTGCAAAGTGGTTGCCAAGCAGTTGCTAAGGTATTTTAGGGGGTTGCTAGGGAGCTGCTTTACAGTTGACTCTGCTAAATTTGAACGTTGATTTAAAACACACACATGCATTGCAAAGTGGTTGCCAAGCAGTTGCTAAGGTGTTTTAGGGGGTTGCTAGGGAGCTGCTTTACAGCTGACTCTGAACGTTGATTCAATTAAATAATATTTTTTGCATAGTTTGGCAAAATCACAGCGTGATTGGAAATAAAAACTGTGATATTTCCCTCGATTTTTCTTTGCTTTGTCTCATTTAATCTCAAGCATGCTCCTCACTGACACTTTTTGTCCACTTAGTTAAAGAGCACCTATTATGGCTTTTCATGTAGTGTGTTATATAGCCGTTTATGAATGAAAATCAAAGTGCTTGACAAATGGAGTTATTGACTCCCAATTGGACAGCTGCCTGTAAATCTTTCTCTCTCTATCCCACTGCAGTCTCCAATCGGCCTTTATCCCTCTCTGAGGCTTGATTAGCCTGATTAGGGACCATGTGTGCAGCATCACGACCCGGCCCCGCCCTTCGCCCTGTCACATTATTCTCTCAGGCCGGGGAGCCACCGGCATGACATACACCCCCGGGGAGGGGCGTGCCTAACACCCTGTCTGCCGGCAGGTCATCCCCGTCTACCTGGATGAGGGAGGGGACAAGGGGAGGGATTAACAAGCTATTTAAAAAAAAGAGGGAAAGGTCAACACAGAGCTGCAGTGGAAGAAAATACTTACTCGCTGGTTCTCCGATACGGCGTAGCTTGGTCCTCAGCCACTCCTACTTCCTCTAATGGATGACAGCCACACCTCCCCGGACGGATCAGAGGCATTCTTCCGGCCCCGGGCGGACACAACGCCCCGCCGCATTCTCGTGAAACAGAAGGGGTCTCACCCGCCCCTGGCAGCGGTTCTCCCGCTCAAGGCGGTCGCCCAGGAGCCCCTCCCCGCTCGCGGTCGGCGGTCTCATACCCCGCTGAGTGTTTCAGCGGCTGGTAGGGGTCTCCTCCACCCCTGGCAGCGGCCCTGACTAGATTAAGAAGCTCCTATGGACAGATGGCATTTGTAAACGTTTCTAAGCTTTTTGAAATGTTGCGTTAATAGAAGTGCTTGGAGTTCGTGATTCTAACAAACTCAAAACCCAACGTATTCAAGTTTGGCCGGTAACTCATATGGTTAAAACGTACTTCAGCAACGATATGGCAAGCATGCAGAACACCCTATCAACCACCCAGAACACCCTAGCAACCATATAGCAATATGCTCAGAAGCACTCAGAACATTAGAAATCCTATAGCAACGCTGCGACAACCACCTAACAACGCCCTAGCAAACATCCAGAACCCTACACCACAGCGTCAGTGACGTTTGCGAAATGGACAGTCACTCATTACTGTTGACATGTAATTATGTCTAGGTGCTTTGGAAATGTTTGGGAGACATTAAGATGAGCTTTACATATTACAGATCCAACGTCAAGACCAACTGAGGATTAGCCGTGCTAATACATCACTCACCTGTGTTGACGATCGGGGGGGATTGCGAGTACCTGTGGAGAAAAGAAAAGATGACAATCAGAGGCAGATCTAGCATTCAGAATCTGAAGCATGTAAAGAATGCATGATAATGCATTTTAAACGATGTATTTCTATGAATCAACTTCATCTCTAGGCATGTGTGCAAAGTATCTCTAATGCATGCAGAAGAATGCAAACTCAGCTTGGTCACACATGACTGGCCTGAAATAGAGATCAGTTTAATATGCAGTGACTAATTATAATAAATCCAGCTGTGGCACCAGTTTCTGCTTACAGTATATAACTTTGAGCATCACGACTAATGCAACTTTAGTAACAGCACAGTACTGTATAGATCTATTTCATGCAATGACTTTTAATATCTATTAACAACTAATTTGGTTAGAATTCACTTTGACTTTCTTCTTTCAGCCAAACACAATCAGAGTTATATTACAAAATATCCTGCTCTTCCAAGCTTTATAATGGGAGTGAATGGTACCTTAGATTTTGAAGCCCAAAAAAGGTAATCCATCCATCATAGAAGTAATCCATACGGCTGAGGGGGGTTAATAAAGGCCTTCTGAAGTGAAGCGATGCCTTTTTGTAAGAATAATATCCATATTTATAATTATATAAACTATAATCACTGGCTTCCGGTAACGGCCGTCCGCGCGTTCATGAGAGAGTCGAGTCGCACGCCGGAGCGTGTGACGTAGGCATAGCGTAAGCTACGGTGTGAAGTGATGAACGCGGAAGCGCAGAGGATAGAGCAAAACAAAACGCCGGTCACGAATTAGAGGACAACAACAAGGATTTTTAAAGAAAAATGTCAAATATAAGAGAAGAGGAGATTGAGCTCTATTTGTACCGGAGTACACCAACCAGGAACTCCGGGAGATGGAGGAGGCTGCAGCAGCGGCACAAACACACGAATCTGGTAGATCGAGTATGGGAGACGTAGACGAATAGCACGGGAGAGACCGAGAGTTCGGACGAAGTGCTGGTGCTCATGCAGGAAATGCCAGGTAATGCCAACAGAGGCTGAGAGTGTTTGCTGCCATGAAGGGACGATTGGAATGACGATAGACGCACGAACGCACCATTTTAAGACTAATGCAAATCTACAGTATAGCTAAAACAACTCACTTCTGGCATAATTAAAATTTTTGGGTGAACTAACCCTTACGATAAAATAGATTAAAAAGTCACTAATATCGGCCGATAACGATATAGTCACGAAATATCCCGGATTCCTAGTTTATTTCTGGAGTGGCCGAGGAACAAGCTGCTCTCTCTCTCTCTCTCTCTCTCTCTCACTGCCACTCTGTGTTGGCCTTTTCCCTCTCTTTTAAATTTAACAGTTTCCCTCCCCTTGTCCCCTACCTCATCCAGGTAGACGGGGATGACCTGCCGGAAGATGGGGCAGAAGGCACGCCCCTCCCCAAGGAAAGAGGGGAGTGGGGGTGTGTACGTCATGCCGGGGGCTCCCCAGCCTGAGAGAACGAGGGAGGAATGTGGCGGGGTGGAGGGCGGGGCCGGGTCGTGATTATACACACCCGGTCCCTTATCAGGCTAATCAAGCCTCCGAGAGGGATAAAGGCCGACTGCGGAAGGTGGTGCGACGAGAGAGAGATCGTTTAAGGTCAGCTGACCGTCGTGTGTGTGTTTGTGTCTTTTGTTTAAGTTTCTCATGAAACTATTATTTATATTGTCAAGCCGGTTCTCGCCTCCTCCTTGCCCGTCTGAATCCCTTTACACTGGTGCCGAAACCCGGGAAGGAGGAGGGATACGCCTTAGTAGAGTTCTCGCTACTACCGTCCACCCCAATGGAGCAGCCGCGGCCGTCTGCCGGGGGACGGAGGAGCCCGGGCGCCTGGAAGTGGAGGAACGGCCGCCGACTGCGAGGGGAGAAGGGGCTCCTCACTGACCTCCTGGAGTGTCCAGGGTCACTGCCAGGGGCGGAGGAGTCCCCTACCAGCCGCTGAAACGGGGAGGGGCTTGCTGCTGACCGCCTGGAGCGGGAGAACCACTGCTAGGGGTGGGGGAGGTAGTTTTCTACCCTTAATAGAGCCATTTCCATGCGAAAACCTGACTGAAAGGGCTCAAAATGTTTGTAAGACTTCAGGTGTTCCTGAAGTTCCTGGGAAGCAACTACTCTCTCAAAGATCTTGGCCACAAATGGAAGGTTGGAAATAGGCCTATAATTCTCCAATAGACATGGGTCAGCGCCAGGCTTCTTGAGCATAGGGGAGGCAGCAGCTATTTTTAAAGCTAATGGAACAGCTTCCTCCTTTGCCATCCTTAATTGTTACACTGGTGCTGAAACCCGGGAAGGAGGAAGGATGCGCTGTTCAAGGAGTCCTCGCCGCTGACTGGGGGTCACAACGCTGAGGGACTGTGTGGCGCTGGAGCCCCGCGTCAAGCGGGCCGAGGAACCACTCGACGCCGTATCTGGGGCCGGCGAGCTCCTCTCTGTCCCCTCTCTGCTTTCTCTCTCCCTTTTGTTATTCCTGCCTCCCCTCCTCCCTTACTCCTCTCTTTCGCCCTGTCACCCTCCTAGGCACGCACAGGTCGGATCCGGAGACCGGTGTGACCCGTCAATGCTCTCCCACTAGAAGTGATGGGGGAAGTAGGTCACAGGCCGGAGAACTCCAAGACCTGAGTTTGGCGATGGGGGTATGTGGTGAGCAGGGCAGAGCGAGCCACACCGGCCTCGTGTTCCAGCGACGGGAACAGCTGGAACGGCGCACACCCGGTCAATTTTGATATTGATGCAATGACATATTATTTAAATGTCAGTGTCTCGTTCACAGTCAAAACAACAGCTCTGTGTGCTGTGAGCGTTCTAGATTTACTGCCTGCACTTTTGACAAAGAACAAAGCAACAACAAGAACTCCATTCCCTCCGAGCACATTTCCATTTAGGATGACATTACCTTTGTCCCTCTGTGCTTTGGGGAGCAAACTATCCAAACCTGCCCACCTGAGACCACTCACATCTTCAACTCTCTTATGCTTCATTTATGCAGTTTTATACTCATTTTAGAGTCATGCATGCCCAGTTTTCAAATTAGTCCAGTGATGCTACTGGTGATAAAAGTATGTTCCACTATCAATACATCATAAATCACGGCTGTCACCGTAATAGCACAGTAGCATGTGCAATATTGCAGATTTGGTGATGCAGAATCAAAATATATGCAAGATATGGAAATCATAATGCATAGGCCTGTGCACCCATTCATCGTGCATGCAGTACAGCAGCATATACTGTAGTAGGTTACATTTAATGCATGTTTTGAATTGCAGAATAGGATGGAAAATTCAAAACATGCAACCAAATACTGTACATGCAACACTGCTGATACTGTAACGTGGTGATGCACAATGTTTGATGCAGAATAATATGGAACAAATGTAAACATACCTATATATAGAAGGTTGCTAATCATAAGACAACTCAAAACAATCACAATTAACATGCATTATCTATAGAAACGCCAATGTTGGTGTATGTAGCCTAATGGAAGCGGATGCTGTTGATTTGTCACCTCTGAAATGTAACCGCACGGCTCCGTCTTTATAAATCATCACATCTGATGGGCCATCGGAACCAGAGGTGCCACTAGAACCGCGATTTTCCTTCGATAAAGAGCGACAGCACTGGTAACACACAGCCCATGCCTGCTCCTCGTTTATGGGCTGCTTGTACAGATGTAAAATCTCTTCCAGAGAGAGTTCGGCATCATTCTCCTCTTGCATCAGCTTCTGTCCGCACGCAGCAGCATCAGCATCTTTCCTCCGCGCCATCCTCTCATCCTGTGATGGAGCTCGATGCACAGACGGCGTCACCACCTGCGGTCATGAGGAGAGGTATGCATGAGCTGTCGAATCTGTGATGTGTTTGTGCGTCTCCGCCATTGAAAGAACAAGCGAGAACGGCAAATCGAGGGTTCTTCTAAGTGGGCGTGGTTTAGAGCGATGGCCCGAGTGTACACTTTGATTGGTCAGTGACGATGGGGCTCTAAAAACGCTCAATCTCATATTTTAAAAGTACAAAATGTTAATTCCTTAATCATAAAGATAACCACGAAAAAAAAAAAAAAAAATTTGGACAAACCTGAATGACTTGAGATGAAAAAGGAGAATTTATAAAACTACTGGCTATGAACAAAAAATAGCTTCTTGCACAAAAACAAAGTATCGAAAAGACCGTTTATCATTTACTTGCACTAGTTCATTTGCATGAACCGTCCAAATGAACCGATTCACTAAACTAGACTTTCCAAAGCGACTTTTATCTTAAAGGAATATTCCGGGTTCAATACAAGTTCAGCTCAATCGACAGCATGTTCATTACCACATAAATTGATGTTGACTCATCCCTCTGTTTTCTTAAAAAAAAAGCACAAATGTTTTCAGTGAGACACTTACAATGGAAGTCAATGGGAGCCAATCCGCAAACGTTAAAATACTCACTGTTTCAAAAGTATAGCCACAAGATTTTAATGTGTTAAATCACCTACCATTTTGTGTAGTGTTATGCAATTTTACAACTTCACTGCCATGATGACGTAACGCCGTAAACAATAAAACAACTTTACTGCTCAAATAATACATGAGTTTTAACAGAAAGATTTAAATTATAAGCCTCACGTTTCTGCCTTTAAAGGAGACCTATTATGCCCATTTTTACAAGATGTAATATAAGTCTCAGATGTCCTCAGAATGTGTCTGTGAAGTTTCAGCTCAAAATACCCCACAGATAATTAATTATCATGTTATAAATGCCTCTGTTTGGGTGGAACCAACAACACGCTGATTTCGTGTGTGTATCTTTAAATGCAAAAGAGCTGCTGCTCCCCGCCCCCTTTTCAGGAAGAGGGCTGTGCCTTTACAGCTCGTGCTTCGGTTACTACAGCAACAACAAATCAGAACCAACATGACTGACAGCGTAAATACCGGAGTTCAGGCAGGGCTGGACAGATGGATAAATAGACAGACAGACAGATAAATAGATATCTGCCATTTGGTGAAATAAAATATACATGCTGTGGTTTCACGACGTCCTCCTTACCTCTGTCGAAGGCGACAGACATAAAGATAGATAGATAGACAGACAGACAGACAGATAAATACATATATAGACACATAGATACAACAGACAGAGGAATACCATGGAAATGTTGCCATTTGGTGAAATAAAATATACACGATGTGGTTTCACGACGTCCTCCTTGCCTCTGTCGAAGGCGTAGCTCATGTATATTAATTATGTAATCTAGACGTTGCTTGTTCACCTTCGCTAAACTTTCCAGCTGAACCTAATTCATATTTATAAGGTAAGCCTTCGCCAAATTTGATTTGTTAACAGACTTGTCTACATATGCATTTCTGCAAATCAGGTGGACAAACGTCACGCTATGTAATTAATATTCATTAGCCAAGACTTTCACACGCATGCGTACTGTGCACCAGCTTCAAAACAATGGCGGTAGACGGTTTGTCCATAACAGAGCAGTGGATCAGAGATAAACTAAACCTTCAACACAGTTGTTTAGGTAAGCATATTATATAATTATATAGTCTGATTAAAAGATACATCATCTTTATTTTGAACTCGCATGTAGTTGGTTTAGTCGTTTTTAAATTCAATTACAATGGCCACAATAATACAACTATAGAGTGTCATGTTGTTACGCAGTACCTTTTGAACTCTGTATCTAAAATAATAATAATAATATGATTGTTTTGTTATTTAAGGTTGTAGGCTATTTCTATTAAAGTGTATATCTGACTTTCAGAAATATGATCAGGTTAGGCTCAGGCACTTACATTTGATTAATCAAAACTTGTTTGATTTATACAAAATAAAAATAAAGTTAAAGTTAGTCATTGTTTAGTGAGGGATTGTACGATGGCGTTTTGGTTCCATGGGAAAAAAACAACTAATATATAGAGAATAAAGTCATAATATTTTGAGATTAAAGTAAAAATTTCAAAAATAAAGTCGTAGCATTACGAGATTAGTAATATTTCGAGTAGAAATAAAAAAATTTCGAGTATGAAGTCATATCATTTTGAGAATAAACTCATAATATTTTGAGAATAAAGTAATTGCATTACGAGATTAGTAACATTCTGAGAATAAAGTTAAAATTTCAAGAATAAAGTCGTAGCATTTTGAGATTAAAGTCATAGCATTACGAGAATAAAGTCAAAATTCCGAGAATAAATTCGCCGCATTACGAGATTAGTAACATTTATAAAATAAAGTCAAAATTTTGAGAATAAAGTCGTTGCATTACGAGATTAGTAACATTTCGAGAATAAAGAAAAAATGTTGAAAATAAATTCGCAGCATTACGAGAATAAAGTCAAAATTTCGAGAATAAAATCGTTGCATTATGAGATTAGTAACATTTCGAGAATAAAGGCGCAGCATTATGAGAATTGTCAAAATTTTGAGAATAAAGTCATAGCATTGTGAGAATAAAGTTAAAATTTCAAGAATAAAGTCACAGTATTACGAGATTAGTAACATTTATAGAATAAAGTTAAAATTTCGAAAATAAATTCGCAGCATTATGAGATTAGTAACATTTAGAGAATAAAGAAAAAATGTCGAGAATAAAGTCGCAGCATTACGAGTATAGTAAAAATTTCGAGAATAAAGTAAAAATTTCGAGAATAAAGTCGAAGCATTACGAGATTAGTAACATTTAGAAAATAAAGTACAAATTTTGAGAATAAAGTAGTAATATTTAGAGAATAATGTCAAAATTTCAAGACTAAAATCGTAAACATTTTGAGATTAAAGTCAAAATATCGAGAATAAAATCGTTGCATTATGAGATTAGTAACATTTCGAGGATAAAGAACATTTCGAGAATAAAATTGTAGCATTATGAGATTAGTTACATTTCGAGAATAAATAAAACATTTCGAGAATAAAATTGTAGCATTATGAGAATAGTCAAAATTTTGAGAATAAAATCGTTGCATTATGAGATTAGTAACATTTCGAGGATAAAATCGTTGTATTATGAGATTAGTAACATTTCGAGGATAAAATCGTTGCATTATGAGATTAGTAACATTTCGAGGATAAAATCGTTGTATTATGAGATTAGTAACATTTCGAGAATAAAATCGTAGCATTATGAGATTAGTAACATTTCAAGAATAGTCCAAATTTAGAGAATAAAGTCACAGCATTATGAGATTAGTAACATTTCGAGAATAAAATTGTAGCATTATGAGAATAGTCCAAATTTAGAGAATAAAGTCAAAATGTATAGAATAAAGTAACAGCATTATGAGATTAGTAACATTTCGAGGATAAAATCGTTGCATTATGAGATTAGTAACATTTCGAGGATAAAATCGTTGCATTATGAGATTAGTAACATTTCGAGGATAAAATCGTTGCATTATGAGATTAGTAACATTTCGAGAATAAAATCGTTGCATTATGAGATTAGTAACATTTCGAGGATAAAATCGTTGCATTATGAGATTAGTAACATTTCGAGAATAAAATCGTTGCATTATGAGATTAGTAACATTTCGAGGATAAAATCGTTGCATTATGAGATTAGTAACATTTCGAGAATAAAATCGTTGCATTATGAGATTAGTAACATTTCGAGGATAAAATCGTTGCATTATGAGATTAGTAACATTTCGAGGATAAAATTGTTGCATTATGAGATTAGTAACATTTCGAGAATAAAATCGTTGCATTATGAGATTAGTAACATTTCGAGGATAAAATCGTTGCATTATGAGATTAGTAACATTTCGAGGATAAAATCGTAGCATTATGAGATTAGTAACATTTCGAGAATAAAATCGTTGCATTATGAGATTAGTAACATTTCGAGGATAAAATCGTTGCATTATGAGATTAGTAACATTTCGAGAATAAAATCGTTGCATTATGAGATTAGTAACATTTCGAGGATAAAATCGTAGCATTATGAGATTAGTAACATTTCGAGAATAAAATCGTTGCATTATGAGATTAGTAACATTTCGAGGATAGTCAAAATTTCAAGAATGAAGTCGAAGCATTTTGAGAATAAAGTCGAAATTTCAAGATTAAAGTAAACATTTCAAAAAGTCAATATCTATTAGTTCATATCTGACTTTCAGAAATACGATCAGGTTAATCTCAGGCACTTACTGATTAATCAAAACTTGTTTGATTTATACAAAATAAAATTAAAGTTCAAGTAAGTCATTGTTTAGTGAGGGATTGACAGTTATCTCACATTTGGGTATTTTTTTAATCGCCTTCTGAAATTCAACATGAAGAAACACTTGGAATATTTCTAATAAATGACAGATTTTGCTTTCACAAAGTATTTAAATGATTTGAAATATACCCCTATTTATTTAATAGCAATGTTGTGATAAAAAAAAGAAGCTAACTATGATTTTCCTCTTTAAAAGAGTGAGTTTAATATTTTATTTATTATATTAAGACACATATGGTTTGGGCGCATTGTTGGAATGACCCAACCAATTTCAGGCTTTTCATTATAACGACGTCACCATTTGATGAACTGATATTTTGTATCATTTAATGCAGCGGATGTTAGGTCATTGATCCTACCAGGAACATATGAAGGGAAGATCTGTCATTTGGGATCGTCTCTGAAGAATTTTGTGCGTTTGAAAACATTGGATCTTTCTCATAATGCACTGATCACCGTTCAGGTAAATCAACATGTCAATATTCAGTTTCCTGACCAGAAAGCATTTTTTGTAGCACTTTCTAATAACTTTCTTTACTCATTAAGCCATTGATATCAAATAATGAGTTGAATAAACTGACAATAAGTCTCATGACATCTCTATTTGACTGTGCATTCATTAATTTATCAAAAATGTACCCTAGTAACAATAACTGTAGTAACCGTGGTATTTTGGGATCAAATATCTGTTTGTTGATGTAGGGGATTGAGCATCTGGAGACGCTAGAGAAACTCAATCTGTACTACAACAGACTGGCATCACTACAAGACGTCTTTTCTCTGCACAAGCTGCAGAATCTGAACGAACTGGACTTGAGATTGAATCCTGTAGTTCAGAGACACCCTCACTACCGTCTGTACTTGATCCACGCTATGACCAAAGTCCGCAAAATTGGTTCGTTATCTTTCTGCTTTTATATATATTCTTATTTGGTTAATTCAGGGATGTCACGTGTGAAAGACTCGCACAAACTTCACAATGGGAACGGGTTGGCGTGGTAGTGTAGCGTCACCTCAAGAGTGAAGGTGCGTACACACTGACAGCGACATCGCGTGCGACTCCATCCCATTCATTTTCAATGAGAGCACAGCGACTTCCGGCGACACTAGCTGACGCGACCGTTGGAGACTAGATGTGGGCGTGTCCAGAGACGTGACAAAGTTGAGACAAGTTCAACTTTATTCAAATGAAGAGCGACTTACGGAAGCGACAGCCAATAGGAGAAAAGACGGGAGAGCTCACGTGATCCTTCTCTATCTCTATCTCTCTCTCTCTCTCTCTCTCTCTCTCTCTCTCTCTCTCTCCTCCTGCAGTAACGGAAAGATGGATGAAAGGCTAATTCTTGCTGTTAGCAATTTTCCAGTGCTCTATGATATGGATATGGTATATCCAGCCGCACCAGCGGTACTCGCCGTGCTGACTATGAATGGTTTTGTGAACCCAGACAGACCGGCGTTTGCATTTTCGCCGCAGATAAACAGCCGCTATGGCAAACAGCACGCCTTGTTTCTCGTTCATCTTTGATCTAAAGCATTTTATGTACTGATTCCATTTATATTGAGTCTTTTCCCTCCAAAATATTTGTTTTTAGCGCCAAGAAAAGCGATTCGCTGTCAACAGCAATGGAATGACACCCGTGAATGTCATTTATAAACGTTACTAGGCAACCAGTAGTGGGAACGCCCACTAGCGACTTCACCGCCAGCCACTGGCGACCTGCAGCGACAAAGTCGCTGGCTGTGTGAACCTAGCTTAAGACATGCGGGACTTTTGCTTATACTCCTGAATCTGTGAGCGCCGAGTGTCGTGCGTCATTGAAAAAGGTTTTCTGATGATGCGGGCTTTAACATGCATGTACTGGAACGCTGCACACTTAAGTGTTTATCTGTTCTGCTGTAGCTAAAACTAATACTGTAGTATGAATACATCATACCGATGTAATAGGCTAAATCAACGTAAATGTGTTTAAGCATAATTTATTTATTTTAATCTCAAATCATTCAGCGGACCAGATTGGTCTGGATTAGTCGACCATTAATGGATTTTGCCGATTGCTAAGCTAGTGGAAAAGGCCGATAACTGATTAATCGGCTGATTGTTTTTAAAATCGGTTTATTAAATGTTCAAAAGTTTCTTGGTCTTTCATTACCGTGACTAAGAGTCTAAAATGAATAAAGTCCAAGATGCTGTTTTTATTGTACAACCAAAATCACCAGAAAAAGAAAAGACGCTTTAGTGCGTAACGCAGCGGCTTTTAACTGTGAATATACCTGAAATGCACCGGGGACTCTTATTTTGAAATGTCAGCGCTCCCAGCTCACACCAAGACATAAGAAAAGCAAAACATACACTTATTTTTTTTTCTGTTTTGATTTCCTCCTCTTCTTCTTCCCAATTTGTAACGGCCAATTCCCGATGCACTCCAAGTCCTCGTGGTGGCGTAGTGACACACCTCAATCCGGGTGGCGGAGGACGGATCTCAGTTGCCTCCGCGTCTGAGACCATCAATCCGCGCATCTTATCACGTGGCTTGTTGAGCGTGTTACAATGGAGACATAGCGCATGTTGAGGCTTTCATGCTATTCTCCGCGGCATCCACGCACAACTCGCCACGAGCTCTTTTGACACATTGTAGCGACCACGAGGAGGTTACCCCATGTGACTCTACCCAGGCTCCCTAGCAACCGGCCAATTTGGTTGCTTACAAGACCTGGCTGGAGTCACTCAGCACGCCCTGGATTCAAACTCACGACTCCAGGTGTGATAGTCACATGCACTCTTTAATCATCTACAATGTATCACAATATAAACACGGTTAAGTAAATATTGTCATATAGGCTAATAAATACAGTATGAGCTGTAGTTCATCATTAGTAGATCACTAGCGTAACATCCCATCATTTACAGTATAATTTAGAGAGTAAAACCCAACACCGAGCGGTACTGCGCGAATCTGTCTGGTTCTTTCTCCTGAATAAATCACATTTCCTAAATAACTGCTGCAGAGTGCGGACACTAATAACTCTGTGCTGATGCGCCAAAAGACCAAAGATTTCTTTATTGCTGAATCCTGTCCTAAAGTATGATTTAACTACGTCCTCCACATCCATCTCTTGCATTAACGAAGCTGCTGGCTCGGCGTTCGTTCTATCGTTGTGGTAATGATGCTCTGTTTAGCCTAATATTGAGATTTTACTTTATTCTAATAATGTTTACTTTATTCTCACAATATTGTGACTATAATCTCAAAATGCTAAAAAAAATTCTTGTTATTTTGACTTTATTCTCATATGAAATTTTTAATAATAATGCTACGATTTTATTCTCGTTTTTTTACTTTATTCTCATATGAAGTTTTAAATAATAATGCAACAATTTTATTTTTGTTATTTTGACTTTTTTTCTTATACGAAATATTAAATAATAATGCTACGATTTTATTCTCGTTATTTTGAACTTATTCTCATATGAAAATTTGTATAATAATGCTACGGTTTTATTCTCATTATATTTAATTTATTATTATACAAAAAAATTATAATTTTACAATGATTTTATTCTCGTTATTTTGACTATTCTCATACCAAATTTTAAATAATAATGCTACGATTTTATTCTCGTTATTTTACTTAATACGCGAAATATCACGACTTTATTATCAAAATATTATTCCGATTTTTTTATTTAATGTGGCAATAAATCACCATTGTGGGATCACAGAGTTAAGTTAAAAATAACTTTAATTTTAAAAGCTTATCTCGAAACACCTGCGTTGGGTTTTTAAACGTGATTCCAGTTTAAGTTTCTCCTCCAGCACCGGCCACGGAAAAACATGGAGAAATAAAGCAAACAACCCTCACAAAATAATCACCTGCAACTATCAACTACTCTGAATCCTGTGACTGATAATTACAGTGAATAGACATGAAAATTCAGTCAAATTTTAAAAGTGCAATTTCTCTCAATTAAAGATGATTGTCCTGTGCGCGACCGAGAACGAAAGGCGGCTCTCATGCATTTCTCGTCAGAGGCAAATTTGGACCCTAAACAGGACAGACACGTCTTAACACAAGACGCAGCATGCAGGTAATGAGTTTAAATGGTACAGGATGCATTGACATTGTAAACCACATTATACAGCCACTTGTTACATTTGTAATCTTCCAGAGACTGTTGATTATTGTCACTGTTTTGCAGAAGTAGTGAGCAGAGGATAAAAGCAGTGAAGAGGATGATGAAGACGCTCTCGCTTTTAGAGCACAATGAGGAAGCTGTTCTCAATGATGTGTGCCGGATGAAGCATCAAACTCTCCCCATTCGCTCCGAACATGACGGCAGCCCTCGTCTCTCACTAGGTAAACACACTGATAATAGGTGCACTGCATCATTATGATGATCACACTCCCTGGATATTCTCCACCCTTTAGACGATGTTCAATATTATGGTATGGCATTCATTACTTAACACAATATTTTATTATTTTATTAAACGTACATTGTGAACAATTTTGAGTGATGACGTAAACGAAACGTTGAACCGTTGTTTATGTATTTTCCTCATTGTTGTTCTTGTGTTTAGAAAATCCTTCTGACGTCATGCATTTACTCAATGATTCTGGACGTGAAAGGTCCTCGACACCAAATCAGGTGCATCTTTGTCTATAGAAGATAATAGAAATACTGTACTGTATGTATTAGCTACTTACTAGCTAATTTTGCTGTTATTTTGGTTTAGAAATTAATTTTACAATTGATGTTAATTCTAATTGTCTGTCATGTAGGAATCCGTTCTGAAGAACTCGGATCTTAAGAATGGTAATTTCACTTTATCTCCACAAGGGGGTGATATTCTCTTGTTTGACCTTTGATCGTATTTCTTAACTTGCTAAAATGGTACTGTCTCTTTAAGAATAACGGTAGTTAACCTGTTGATACGCAATCGCCCGCATGCGGTGGTGACGTCACTCTGCTTACATTTAATATATAATTTACCGTCTATAAATGTAATTAATGTTAACATTATACATCGAAGGTCAAAGGGTTCAACATTGATATCCGATCTCTGTTTCACATAGCAATCCTCCAGAAACAGTGATTGAGTTATTTGTGCAGGAGTACAAATGAAAACATGCGATATCAAAACGGGACTTTTATTATGAAAACATGCGATATCAAAACGGGACTTTTGTTATGAAAACAAGCGATATCAAAACGGGACTTTTATTATGAAAAGATGCGATATCAAAACGGGACTTTTATTATGAAAAGATGCAATATCAAAACGGGACTTTTATTATGAAAAGATGCAATATCAAAACGGGACTTTTATTATGAAAACACGATCAGATGAATCCAGTTCAACACACTTGGGTCAATCGTCCATGACAAGCGTTCATTAAAAACATCCAATCGCACATTTTGTCCATAAAAGTGATAAATGTGAGAAATATTGATATATTCTCCATTGTTTACATGAGATCTCTCCTGAAAGAATTACCCTTCATCATCGTTCTTCATCAAACTGCAATCTGAGCAGCATTCATGTTGTAAAACTGTTTATGATCTGATATATTAGAGTCTCATAAACAAAACCAGCCGTCTCCAAAGTCTATTTATACAAATGTGGCGTAGTTTTATTCATAATAGTCAAGCAGTGCCGTCAGATTTAGTGTCGTCTTGAGAGGCGGAGCTTAATTTTACTCTGAACACTTCCAGAGATTTTACAGACATTTAAAGCTGCAGGAACTCATTTATTATTCGATCATCTTCAGATTTGAAACGAAACTTCTTTAGACTCGTGACTTTGAGGACATTGTATTTCTGGGTTGTCTTGACACTTTTATTATAGTTTCTTTAGATGATAAAAACATGTTCAACACAAAATATTTCCATTACTATAAACTTCAGCTTCTCTAACTTTAGTAAATAACAACATATATTAATTCTGAAACTTGTGAAATAAAGCCCAAAGTGTCTCTTTCAAAAGAGACCACAACTGTGTCCAAACTCCAAAGGGTCCCGTAAATACAACCATTTCAGTTCAGGTGTGTAATTGTCATGGTTTGTGCTCAAAAAAGGGGGCGTTCATCAACAGGTTAAAGCTGAAGTGGGTACTTTCTGCGCCAGTGAACTGAATTGCAAAAATATTTGTATTATAATATATTATTTTGAATCACACATTTAGGAGTTCCCACTCGACAAGGTGGGCACAAAGTGACTTTTCTCAGTCCGATTGTTGAAAGCTGTCATTCGGTGAATTGCTTGAACCGCGGTACAGTTCGAGGAGAGACTATGTTTACGCCACACCCGACTGCGTGCGCTGCTTCACAAGGTACTTGCAATACAGTCCCATTACTGATGGTCTGCATCATTCAGTTTAAATGAATGATCAATATTGCACATTTGTTTCTCATTGTGTTGCAGAAGACAATTGTGGAAGCATCAAACTGCAAAACAGTCCAAATCCCATTTTGCATCCTCCCAGATTAACCTACAGGAGCAGAGGGACGTCTGATAGAAGTCCTCCTGCACCAGAGCGAGAACGCAAACCCCGTAAGGTCAGTAATGCTGCATGCAATTCAGGTTCTAAACGAATCTTCCTAAAAACACGGGACATTGATTCATTATCATAGTTGATCTGTATCTCAGGGTGCGTACAGGAAACCCATGGAGTTGCTCCTGAGTATGATGGAGGAGTTCTGGTCTGGGATGAAGGAAAATCAACAAAACCGAACGTTCCTCAGTAAGTGAGTATCTCTCTCCAGAACCGAGCTAGTATATATACCAGACTAACTAATCCACGCCGTTCTCTCTGTGATGTCCAGTGAACATGGTGAAGATCCTCCGCATGATGGAGAAGGAGGTTGTGGATGGAGAAGAGGAGATCCAGAGTCTTAAAGGAACAGTCAAAGCTCTGAACGCTCGATCCAAACTACAGAAGAAACAACATCGATCTGAGATTGAAGAAATTCAACTTCAGCTTCGACAGGCACAAGAGTCCATAGTAAGAGTTGGGTTTCATTCAGATGTACTGGCCTTTATCCCTCTCGAGGGCTAATCAGCCCAATTAGGAGCCGGGTGTGCGGAATCACGTCCTGGGCCCGCCCTCCCACATTCTCTCAGGCCGGGGAGCCCCCGGCAGGACGGTTCTCCGATACGCCGTAGCTTGGTCCTCGGCCACTTCTCCACCCTCTAATGGACGTCGGCCACGCCTTCCTGGGCAGATCGGAGGCAGACCTCCAGCCCCTGGTGGACGGAACGCCCCGCCAAGTTTTTGGTGGACGGTAGTGGTCTCTTCCGCCCCTGGTAGCAGTAACCGCTCCAGGCGGTTGGTTGAGAGTCCCTCCTTCCCTCGCGGTCGGTGGCCGTTCCGTCCTCCGGCGGATGGCCGCGGCTGCTCTTTGGGGTGGATGGTAGCGCGAGAACTCCACTAAGGCGCATCCCTCCTCCTTCCTGGGTTTCGGCACCAGTCTAAAGGGATTAAGATGGGCAAGGAGTCGTCGAGAACCGGCTCCAAAAGACACAACACACACACACACACACACAGGTGTCGGGCAGCTGCCCGTAAATCTCTCTCTCTGTCACACTGCCGTCTCTAGAGTACCTGGCCCCACCCTCCGCCCACAACCACAAAAATTAATTTCGACTCATCCCTTCTTTTCTTTAAAAAAAAGCACATCTGTTACAGTGAGGCACTTACAATGGAAGTCAATGGGGTTTATTAAAGGCTCATAATTTTATAAAAGCACTTACATGAATTCTTCTGTTAAACAAATGTATTATTTAAGCTGTAAAGTCGTTTTAGGGTTTGTGGCGTTGTGTCGTCATGGCAACGAAGTTGTAACATTGTCTATATCTTTCCACAGATGTGGTCAGTAAGTGGTTTTATGACAGTAAAATCATGTTAACGCACATATTGTTTATATCTTGTGTCTATACTTGTGAAACAGTATTTTAATGTTTACAGATTAAACCCCATTGACTTGCATTGGAAGAGTCTCACTGGAACCTCGATTTGTGCTTTTTTGTGTGTGTGTGTGTGTGTGTGTGTGTATGTGTGGTATAATTAGATAAAATCAGAGATCAGATTACCCACAATGTGTCATCTAAAATAGTATACTAGATTACTGATTACATTTTCAGTTGTGTCAGTTGTAATCAGTACCAGATTACATTTCAAAAGTAATCTATCCAACACTAGTTACATGTTGTTTTGAATACAGGAAGCTCTTAATGAGCAGTTAAAGACTGTGTTGGAGGAAAACGTGTCTTTACAGAAACAGCTGATCAGAGCTGAAAAGAGTCTTCTCTCCTCTCGACTGAAGAACATGACGAACACAGAGGACAGAGGTGCGTTTATTGCCTCCGTACATTACGTTTTCAAAACGAGATGACGCTTTGATCACGTTTGTGCTTGTTGTTTTTTAGCAGCGCTGTCTGACCCGGAGGAGTTGAACAGGAAGAGACAGACCGGCCACGACGCGAACGAGAGCGCACACGAGCAGCGAGAACACTACAAGTAGGAGTCGTGATCTCAGAACTCGCTAGAACTTTATAAAACTGAGGTTATAATGTATAATGTTTGAATCGTGTGTTAACTTTGTTTTGCAGGTCTTTAATTGCCAGAAATGAACGTTTGCTGCAGCAGCTGGAAGCGGATCTGATGAGCTGAGAGAAGATCGCGTTCATCTTTTCATGTAAATTGGCTGTTGAACGTTTCTGCCAGTATTGCAGAGAGGATACAAAAAGCTCGACCCAATAGCGGGGCATGTTGTCACAATGGTAACTTTCCATTGCTTTGGCTAACACATACTGTTAATTAATTACAACATATTAAAATCTCAAATCTAGCTTTATTATATACGTAGCTGACTCTTGTCTACCCAGTTGCTATTACAAAAATATTGGATGTTTTATTTGGAGGATAGATTGCAGAAATATATATCCAGGGCGTGCTGAGTGAATCTCGTTTAGAAAATGAGCATCTGACTCAAAATCTTAAAATGAAGTTGACAACTTGCCCCAGTCTTCATTTGATGTAGTGAAAAGGAAATAATGCAAAACCAGGTCGTTTTTTTATTTTTTATTCAATACAATGCTACAAAACACTGACACGTTAAAATCGTTTTTATCATCACCATAAAACATGCATATCAGGATACTGTAGAACATTGAAAAATATTATTTAAAAACATTAGACAGCATTTGTTCCTCAATACAGATGGTTAACAACAGTATTTGGCATTAAGCACACAAAACATTAAATACGACAGCAAATGTACTTTGTGGTTTATTGTCATAAATAAAAGTCACTTTCTACAGACGAGCATGTATGATAGGAACCACAAGCCACTGTTCATATCTGAAAAATAGATGTTTTGTAGAAGAATATGTCTGTACACTATTCACTCGTCCCTTTAAACCCTCAGATGCATTCGTGTTTTCCTCCATAGAAGTGGACCATTTAATCCATTACAAAGTTCAGGGTTCCCAAACACGCCTTGAAAACACGGACATTTGAGGGAAATTTCAAATGGTGATTTCCAGGCCTGGAAAAGCGTATAAATACTGTAACGCTTGACATTAACATGGCATAAGTTAACGTTAGATTACTGCGAACACAATCACAAATGCGTCTGATTCATTCGCCAATGTGTGAAATTGTGGTGTTTTAAAAATCGTTATCTGGTCTTCACAAGCAACTAGAAAGTTCATGGAAAAGTTGGCAACACTTTACAATAAGGTTGTATATGTTATGTAATGGCTAATGTACAGTGCGTCGGTTGTCATCGCAAAAATAAGTCCTCGTGGTGGCATAGTGACTCAATCCGGTGGCGGAGGACGAATCTCAGTTGCCTCCACGTCTGAGACCATCAATCCGCGCATCTCATCATGTGACTTGAGCGCGTTACCACGGACACGTAGCGCTTGTGGCTTCACGCTATTCTCCGCGGCATCCACACACGACTTGCCACACGCCCCACCGAGAGCAAGAACCACATTATAGCGACCATGAGGAGATTACCCCTTGTGACTCTACCCTCCCTAGCAACCGGACCAATATGGTTGCTAAGGAGACTCACATCATGTAGAGGCTCATGCTACTCTCCACGATCCACACACAACTCATCCCATGCCCCATTGAGAGCGAGAACCACATTATAGCGACCACGAGGAGATTACCCCTTGTGACTCTACCCTCCCTAGCAACCGGACCAATATGGTTGCTAAGGAGACTCACATCATGTAGAGGCTCATGCTACTCTCCACGATCCACACACAACTCATCCCATGCCCTATTGAGAGCGAGAACCACATTATAGCGACCACGAGGAGGTTACCCCATGTGACTCTTCCCTCCCTAGCAACCGGGCCAATTTGGTTGCTAAGGAGACTTGGCTGGAGTCACTCAGCACGCCTTGGATTCAAACTCACGACTCCAGGTGTGATAGTCAGCGTCAATACCCGCTGCGCTACCCAGGCCCCTCACTATACAGCTTATTTAAAAAACTAGACGCCAAATAAATAAATGTACATGAAACATTAATTTGAGTTTAAATAATTTTATTAGCTTACTTGTAAAGATCGCACAGTAAGAAGCAGGAAAGAAGGCTTGCAAATACCCGTATAAGCGGTCCGATACGTCTTAATCCCTGGATCTGCGGTTGTTACTCAGAGATGTCAGACCGCTAGATGGCGCCATTGACCAATCAGAATCGAGTATCCCAGCTAGCGATGTAATAGCATTAGCTAACACGATTAGTTAACATGACCTAACAATGAACAAAACTTTTACAGGATTAAATAAACTTGGTTCATGTTCGATTTTAATTTTTACGAAACTTTTTTAACATTAAAAGTTGTATATGCTAACATTAGTTAATGCATTATAACCTGGGATAAACTAACAATGAAAAGCTTTTTGGGATTTTTTCCCCAATTTGTAACGTCCAATTCCCAATGTGCTCGAAGTCCTCGTGGTGTCGCAGTGACTCGCCTCAATCCGGGTGGCGGAGGACGAATCTCAGTTGCCTCCGCGTCTGAGACCGTCAATCCGCGCATCTTATCACATGACTTGTTGAGCGCGTTACCATGGAGACATTGCGCATGTGGCTTCACGTTATTCTCCGCTGCATCCACGCACGACTCGCCACACGCCCCACCGAGAGCAAGAACCACATTATAGCGACCACGAGGAGGTTACCCCATGTGACTCTACCCTCCCTAGCAACCGGACCAATATGGTTGCTTAGGAGACTCACATCATGTGGAGGCTTCATGCTACTCTCCACGATCCACACACAACTCACCACACGCCCCATTGAGAGCGAGAACCACTAATCACCACCATGAGGAGGTTACCCCATGTGACTCTACCCTCCCTAGCAACCGGGCCAATTTGGTTGCTTAGGAGACCTGGCTGGAGTCACTCAGCACGCCCTGGATTCAAACTCACTTAAAAAAATAAATAATAATCTGTTAATTGTTATTTCACAATGAATACATTAACAATATCTAAAACCTTATTGTAAAGTGTTACCAACATTTCTATAATGAATATACATTTTTGCTCCAATACACATTATTGCTCGAGTAGAATAATTATCGAATCGGTGTGAATGGTTTAAAAATCCAGTTTTAAAGAACTATAAAGTTCATGGAAATGAATTGGTTAAATAATGTGGAAACCCTGAAAATTGCATCTTGTGTTCAGATGGCAGTGCATTACACAACACATGAACACCGGTACAATAAAGGGAACGTATTGGTTTAGATTTAACACTTGTGCCGTGCCACTGTTAGTTACTGCATATCATTTGGCTAGAGTTGGACTCTTGTAAACATTGTTCTGTTGGCAGAATCATTGCACATACTAACAAAAAAAGCAAAGTGCCTTGATATAATAACAGTGCTTTTCAAACCAAAACCACAGCAGAATACAAAATACCTTTAATACCTACATTTACGAGTTTGTTCTATTGCTTTTCATCTGCAGATTTAATCAGATAAATGATCTGCGTTCATTTTGGGGAAAGTGTAAAACAGATTTGAATATGGTCAAATGTATTAAATGCACCTTAGCGAACTTTTAAAAAAACGATTTCAACGGCGCAATTTTGTGAATATCACGTGTTCCAAATCTGCATAATTTCGCTCTTCCGGGAGAGTTAAACACAGTCTGTGTGGGCCTGTTTAGACGTGTTCAAATCGTTAGAAACTACCAACTATATTGTTCATTTTTAACGTTTGGCCAAAGCTTTTAGTTAGGACAGACAGAGGCGTGCCTTAGTGGCGTGATCCCTATTTCTATGACGTAGTTATTAAGTCTATATGTTATCCATTGCATATTGGACAGATTCTGATGCCGGGTTCCTTCACATAATATGATTAATAATCATTCCACAATTACCTTAAAACAACACACAGCCAGTGTTCATTATTATGCCATTATACGATTAGAAATGTATAGTTATGCCATGAAGTTGACATACCTAAATACAGGATAGAAGCATCAACCAAACTACTAGATATACAATCATGAGCACAAGCAGTTTTATGCATCAAACGAACAGTTTGGAATGACCATTGCATTCGGTTAATGACCAAAGATATGTCAAAAATCAGTAGAATTGACTTTAGTTTTGAAATCTAAGATTAGTTTTAATAACAACATAGCAGAATAAAACCGTTGTCAAGGTCAGGTTTTAAAACCATCGGTCCAAATGACTTAAATAAAATAATACATCATTTTTGATAAGACAAATAAATTAAAAATATATATATTTTTTAGAACTATTTTTTTAGGCCCGATACATAGTCTTTCGCAAGTATGTGAATGCAAAAGTGTCTGGCTATGCAAGCTGGGTTTCGTGCATCACTGTGTTGCGAAATGCCCACAAGGGGGCGCTATAGCGGAAATGATCGCAATCTGTTCTTCTATGGTCAGTTTTCTCTTTCAGGTCAGCTACTGTCATGACCAGTGTTGGGTATGTACTTAAATCTCTAAAATTGTAACTAAATTACTTTACTGATTACTTAATGAAAAGTAATCAGATTACAAATTACTTTAAATTACTTTCTAAAACACCTAATCCGTTTTGTTGTTACGCTCTAGGAACTCAAAATAATCTCTATATATAATCTCCCTTGTTCATTGTTGCATGAGAGTCAAACTCGGCACCTCGCGTTTCTCCCGTCCAATGACTCGTTAGCGACTCGTCAGCTGTCGTGGAAACACAATTATATTCTACGTAAATTAATATTATTTAAAATAAAGTGTAACTTAAGAGACTTGGTAATTAACTTCATAGAAAGCCATTAAGTGTAATCTGATAAGAATTAAAAATGTAATTATTACACTGTGACTAAAAAGTAATTTGATTACAGTAATTAATTACTTTGTAATTAGATTACACCCAACACTGGTCACGAGGGGACAACAGTTTGAAGAGAGCAAGTATGTTGACGTTACTAAACTTTCATTACATTTAATAGCTAGCTACCTGATTGATAACTCATCTGGTTTAACGTCACGGACATTTGAAGAAAACTCTATCGCCCCCTATAGTGCTGGAGTATGTTACGTCACAGTAGCATAATAACGCACATTAAGTATGTATAACGGGACCTTGTACATGCAATATGCTGATCAAGCATGTGTGTATGCATACATGCGTTACATATGTTTCTGGCCTTACTCGACTGGAACGTAAAAAAATGTCAAATGCCCAAATGTGCATTTATTTCATTAGCGTAACAGCAGTAGAGCGTCACTTTGTGGTTGGCATGAGCTATTGCACTGCATCAACATGCAGTTTGTTAGGAATGTACCAGCTGGCGATGACTTTGTTCGGTTGTAAACAGTGTTCCAGTTAAAAAACACACACATAGGAAAAGATACATAAAACCACAGAGTATAAAGAGACCCTCAATGGAAACGGAAAATCCTTTTGTGCTTTATAGAGTCGGGGGTTTGTCTTCTGCCGCGTATCTCACATGGGTTTCTGTGGCGGTTTCCCTTGAACTTTCTTCTCGTACGACCCTGCGTGCTTGTATCCAGGCACGTATCCCGATGTGTCAACCACTTCCACTCGTCCCGCCTTTCCCTTCCCGCGCCCCGTCTGGTCGAAACGCTCCTTGTGAGAGCCGGTGAACTTGGTGGTGTCCGTCAAACGGGACACGGTGGGCGAAGCCACGGCTCTCTGAGAGTGTCAAAGAGAAGGAAACTCAACATGCAACATCAATGTAATTCTTCAGCATTTTCTTAATGGATTTGTACAACCAAAAGTTCATCATCATTAACCCTCAGAGACCCAAGCTTTGATGTTGATCATATATTTCATTTCTTTCCTTGTTGAAAGAGTTTTTAGGGAGCCATATTATGTTTTGGGGTGAATCTTGGAAAGCAAAATGTAAAATTGAAATGCTGGGTTTTCAAGGTTGCACAACTGTTACAAGTATGTGCGGTTTGACGTTCTTAATTAAATAGCATAAAACAAGATCGAAATGAAAAATGACCTATAAATCTCATATTTACTTTATAGAATTCATAGATTTCTTGGAGGTTTGCAATCTAAGCATGTTGGAAAATAAGGAAAATGACCTACATGACCCACTGAAAAAAGAAAAACAAATAAATGAATAAATAACAAAAATTTATTAATTAATTAATGAAAAATGCCCTATAAGCCCCGATGAAAAATGTAATATATACTATATGTAATTACGATATTTTTCTGAGATCTTGTAATTTGTCTATTCCTAAGCTTGTTGGAAATGAAGAGAAATAACCAATCCCATTGAAAAATTAAAATAAACAAATAAAATAAATATAAAACAATTACCTATAAGACCCCTTGAAAAATGAAAATAAATATAAAAAGTTACCTATAAGACCCATTAAAAATTAAAATAAATAAATATAAAAAAATTATGTAAATTAATTACCTATAAGACCCATTAAAAATTAAAATAAATAAATATAAAAAATTACCCATAAGACCCATTAAAAATTAAAATAAATAAATACAAAAAATTACCCAAAAGACCCATTAAAAATTTAAATAAATAAATATAAAAAATTACCCAAAAGACCCATTAAAAATGTAAATAAATAAATATAAAAAATTACCCATAAGACCCATTAAAAATTAAAATAAATAAATAAAAAAAATTACCTATAAGACCCATTAAAAATTAAAATAAATAAATATAAAAAATACCCAAAAGACCCATTAAAAATTAAAATAAATAAATATAAAAAATACCCAAAGACCCATTAAAAATTTAAATAAATAAATATAAAAAATTACCCATAAGACCCATTAAAAATTAAAATAAATAAATATAAAAAATTACCTATAAGACCCATTAAAAATGTAAAATAAATAAATATAAAAAATTACCTATAAGACGCATTAAAAATTAAAATAAATAAATATAAAAACATTATGTAAATTAATTAACTATAAGACCCATTGAAAATAAATAAGACAAATAAAATTAAATGAATTGACCTACAAAACATATTGAAACATCTCTCTAAATAATTGCTATAAATAATGACTTTTGTTGTTGTTGCAGTATCACTGAGCATGTTGGAATTTAAGAAAAATGTAAAGAATAAATAAATACAAATAAATAAATGAAAAATGACCAATAAGACCCACTGAAACATCTCTTATTTACTATATTACTGTATATATCATTTTTATAGGTTTTGCCATTTTTTCTATTATCATGCATATTGGAAAACAAGGGAAATGCCCCATAAGACCCGTTGATAAATCTCATATTTACTATAGAAAATTACTATATTTTTGGGAGATTTTTCTATCACTATAAATTAAAGACAAAATGACTTGCTATATTTTATCCAGAATGTCGTGAACATGTTGTGTGACATGAGATTGAAATACACTTCCTGTCGGATACATTTAAGACTATGTTTTGTTATTGAATGTTGTTTTAACCTTTATTCAAATAATTCTCATTTTATTGCTCTATATAACTTTTGACAACAATGTTGCTACAGTGGGTTTCTGAGGGTTAAATATGTTTATTCTAAATGAGGACTCATTATATAACTGTAAACACAGGACTGGATGAAATTCACTTGGCATGATGTTCATCCACTTTATAATACACCTAAAAGCAATGCTTTCATATAGGACACTCTGTTTATCCATGACATTACCGTAACTCCAGATATAACGGGCGATTTCCCTTCTATCATTTTGTAAACCTCTTCTGCGGCGTCCTCGCTGCTTTTCTCTTTGAAGCGTTTCCCGGCGAGCTCCGCGAGAGCTTCTTTGAACTGGCTGTATGTGATGGTGCGGCTGGATTTGATCCTAGAAGACAATAAAATAAACAAAGCAAAAGACAAACTTCTGATACTTTTATCATCAGTACACACTGTAGCATCAAATGTAAACGTAGAGGCCTGATTAAAAGACCCTAAAACACTAAAGGAGAAGCTCTGTGAACTATGACAGAAGTTTAGTTTTTGAGGGAACTATTGTTTTTATAATGTGTGCATGGTTGCATCTTAGATAAAGGACTTCTGTAAGAGTAGCACACATGCACACACGCACACTTTTGTTTCCAAGGAGACGGAGCGCACACTAAACATGGCCATGTGTGATTACACAAGCAAGGGCCTCGGCGTTATGGGTCATTGCACGTGTTCAACAAGCCCTTTCTTTTCAGAAATGTTCATTTAAAGAATGTGAAGTCACCATTCACTTTCATTATACGCAAAACATTCTTCTAAATGTCTCCGAAGAAAGCAAGCCATGCCATTGTCATTATGGGGTGAACTGTCCCTTGTCTGCAGGATTGGCATTAGTCCACATCTCCAGAAGTGCTCTGACGTTTACATTGTTTCAGCGAGCACTTTTGCCCCGTAAAGAAACACGAGTCTGTTTAATCGCACCGTGCCACACACAGTAAAACAGTGCATAGTAACATATATACAAACAGCCCGTACCGTGGTGATAAAGCCTACGGTCTCCCCCGGCAACCTGCTGTCATAGCAATAATCTTCAGTAAACACGTCTCTCGGGGTTTATAATTCATTCCTGTGCGACTGTCGCCTGCTGCCAACTGAAATTTAAGGTGCAAACAGGCCCGAGTGCAATCGGTGCGTTTCAATATTTTTTTAGCCTCTGGAAAATGTTGGATATTTATCTTAAACAGGAATGTTCCGGGTTCAGGTCAAGTTGAGCTCAATCGACAGCATTTGTGGAATAACGTTGATTATCACAAAGTCATTTATTTTGGTGCTTTAATAAAGCACAAATGTGTGTTCCAGTGAGACGCTTACAATGGAAGTCAATGGGGTTTCATCTGTAAACATTGAAATACTCAAGACATAAAGGATATGTGTTTAAAACCTATTTTAAACTGATAAAATTGCTTGTGTAAAGTTATACTCTGTAAAAAAAATCCTGTTAAATTTACGGTAAAAGAACTGGCAGCTGTGGTTGCCAGATATTCACTGTAAAAATCACAGTAACCACGTTTCAGGCTTTACGGGGCCATTTTGATGCCTGTATATTTTATGATGCATTATCGTCGTTTATATTATAAGATGAAGTTGATATTAACCTTCTGAAACAGTAAAAATCAGCTTTTTACTTTATAATTTATTTGTTAATCACCGTAGTAACGACAGAAGATCACATGATGACATGAAGTTCATCAATAGTGGCTCTTCCAGGAGCAATAATCAATAATCAAACACTAAACACCATGTGACATTTAAATAATGCAGTAAATATTCATTAAACTACTTTAAATATAAAACCAAACACCCCAGTGTACATAACTGATATTAAACATATTCCCATAATTATACTGAAATATGATGGGTCACGCAGGGATTTCTGGGAACGTCCGATTAATGTTTTTTACTGTCATTTTAACATTTAATGTACTCTCTTGTTAAACATGATATACATTTTTAAAATGAAAAATCTGACACAAAAATTCAAAAAAGTTACATTTAAACATTTTTTAAAAACATTCCGTAAAACTACATGTATCGTCTTTTTAAATATTTGAAATGTCTGTACTGTATATTTGAAGGTTATTACACGTTTACCAATTAAGGATTTTTTTCTGTAGCATTTTTACGGTCTTTAAAATTACTGACATTTTTTTACAGCGTTGCCAATTATATTTACACTGTGAAATTACAGTAAAAATGACATTTAAAAAAAAAAAAATACAGTGTACTTATTACAGGGACAATCCCCCCGGAGCAACCTGGAGTTAAGTGTCTTACTCAAGGACACAATGGTGGTGGCTGTGGGGATCGAACCAGTGACCTTCTGATTACCAGATTACCAGTTATGTGCTTTAGCCCACTACACCACCACCACAACTTTACAGCTCAAATTAAGAATTAATGCAAGTGCTTTTATAAAATTATAAGCTTCACATTTCTGCCTTTAAAGCCATTTAAAAATGTGCCCCATTGACTTCCATTATAAGTGCCTCAATTGATTTTTTTAAAGGAGGGACGAGTCGAAACACATTTTTGTGATAATCAAATCGACCACAAATGCTGTCGATTGAGCTCAACTTGTACTGAACCCGAAACATTCCTTTAAGATTTTTACATTTGCTCTGAAGTGACTTAACTGGGTGCTTTTCCTCCGATCAGAAATTATTTAATGTTCTTATTTAATACGAGTTATTTCATTTATTTGAATTAATATTAAGAAACAAAATGTTAAAATAGTGGTGCACACATGCGCTACAGCTTTAAATGTGTATCAAGCATCATTAACGTGAGTCGGCACTCCAGGGACGGATTATGACTCGCAAAGGCCCCGGGGCCAATTATCACCAAAGACCCCCCCCTGCAAAAGCGTTGGGGGGGGTTGTTTACATTGTTGATGGGTTTTCAAAGCAGGGATCGCAAAACTGGATTGTGCAACCTTAAAGCCCAGTAAGCAGCATGCTCATATATTGCATTGATTTTTTCTCCCTTGTAACTCGTTTCTGCGCGTGCTCTGCCGCCACATTGTTCTGATGCTGTCTAGCAGATTAATCTTTATTCTTGACGCTTAGCCGGGGTCAAACAAACCTCTTCACTGTAGTCCTACTAAAAGACAGAGAATCCACATTCCTATATGTGCGAATAATGCAAGAATAATCTCCTGAAGCAAACCAGTCTATACCATACAGGTGTAAGAGTTAAATCTGATGGCATACTTGACTTTGGAGAAGACTATGTCCACATCTGTGAGGGTGATGTTCTTGCCATCGATGACGCCGCAGTCTTTGCAGAGTTTGGACCAGTTCTTGCCGTTCATTTCTTTGCCGGTGGCGCGCGTGTCTCCGTGAATGGCGAACTTGCGGAACGAGTCCTCCAGCGCCGTGATCTCCACGGGTGTTTTAGCGCCCGCGCCTCCATCGCTCGTGCCGTTGGATGCGGAGGACAGACGTTTGGCCGTATGCTCTTTAGAGTGCTCGCTGTTGGGCCTCATGGGTGAGCTGTTGGGTACCGGGTGTTTGGCGGTCTGGACTTTAAACTCCTCCATGTTGCTGGCGAGGAATGGGAATATTAAAGGTTAATATTACAGCTGATATTATTGGAACTTGAATAATACTGTTATTAGTCAAATTTGGGTAAAACAAGTGTTAATTATATGTATGCAATGTTGTGTACGTCTCATTTGCTATTGTTATAACACACATATACATATATATATGCCCCCAAAACATTTTTGACACTGTATATCCAGTATCTGTTTTACATTGGCCACCCGGCTGGTCAGCTATCAATTGAAACCATTTAAAGGGACAGTTCACCCAAACTGAGTCCTCCCATCATTTACTCACCCTCATGCCGTCCCAGATGTTTATGACTTTCTTTCTTCTGCTGAACACAAAAGCAGATTTTTAGAAGAATATCTCAGCACCGTAGGTCCTCAATATGCAAGTGAATAGTGGCCAGAACTTTGAAGGTCCAAAAAGCACATAAAGGCAGCTTAAAAGTACTCCATAAGACTCCAGTGGTTTAATCCATATGACTACAGTGTCTTCAGAAATTATATGATAGGTGTGGGTGATAAACAGATTGATATTTAAATCCTTTTTTTTGCTATAAATCTCCAATTTCACTTTCACTTCCACGGTCATTGTCTTTTTTGGTGGGCAATTCGCATTCTTCATGCATATCACCATCGAATAGTCAAAAGTGGAGATTTATAGTAAAAAATTACTTCAATATTGATGTGTTTTTCACCCATACCTGTCATATCGCTTCTGAGGGTATGGATTAAACCAATGGAGTCATATGGATTACTTTTATGCTGCCTTTGTGATTTTTGGATATTCAAAGTTTTGGTCACCACTTACTTGGTCACATTTATTTACAAGTATGAACCTACAGAGCTGAAATATTCTTATATAAATCTTAATTTGTGTTCTGCAGAAGATCGTCATACACATCTGGAATGGCATGAGGGTGAGTAAATGATGAGAGAATTTTCATTTTTGGGTGCACTGTCCCTTTAAGACCAAACTGGTCTATGTTGTAGTTCAGCTGTGACTACAGGAACAATTTAGGAAATGAGGCAGGTGCCAATGTTTCTTATTTCATCACACACGAGCACCAGTCCACTTCTTAGCCAGATTCTATCAGTGCACAAGGCAATGGCGGTTCTCATGTTAGCAGACTGGGAATATGCAGATGTGGTGAGTGTTTGGCTCTGAGGTGAGCTCTGTGGAATTCAGGCTATGCCAGATAATGATGTCAGGCTGACAAGACACTTCATTTACACCACGAAAGAGTTGAAGACATCAACATAATGGACTGTGAATAATTCTGTGATCAGCTCCATCAGTTTGACACGTTTCAGTAGGAAATGCAGGTGACTGGAGGTAATATGGATATTCATACTATCGGAGCAATTCAAGTTTGAAGTAGCACCTGTTTTCAGCAGGGGGCAGTAAGCGAAACTCCAGCTGCATAGACAACAAAACACACTCAGGCTTGCATGAGGATGCGTTGTTAGCATCTCTATTCTTACCTTTGCCCTCGACTGCCCCTCCAGCTCTCTGATTCCACGTCAGTGTTGCTCGGGTCGATCCTTGTGTTTCTTGATGCACCTGAAACGACAATAACAGTCCGTGTGTGCTGAAAGAGAACATGCACTGAGATGACTGTTAGTTGGTTATCGTGGTGTCAAAGCAAAAGGGTGCAATAACAGAATAATAGATGTACTTTTCTACATATCGCGGCGCCGTTTCGAGGTCCGCTCTGTATAACGCGATGGCTCATTTTAGCTTATCACGGCCCATTCAGCACGTTTCGCGGCCGACCCACCGGCCCGCTCGGTTCTCCTTATGGCCAGTCCACACCTGATTGGCCCCAAAGTGCGTCGGCCCACCGGGAAAATGCCCGGTATGCCAGATTACCAGTCCAGCCCTGTTTGTAATCCAATGTTTGAGTCCTCTTATTTTTACACCATTCCTCTTCAACCATCTATCGAATACAGAGTTGCCTGTAATGCATTACTTAGTATTTAATTACTGTAATTAAATGACTTTTTCTTTGTACAAAGTAAGGAATTACTCTTCATTTTTAAGTTACAGTTACATCTGATGTAATTGTGTTACA
This sequence comes from Xyrauchen texanus, assembly GCF_025860055.1. NCBI lineage: Eukaryota > Metazoa > Chordata > Actinopteri > Cypriniformes > Catostomidae > Xyrauchen > Xyrauchen texanus. The sequence goes on from NC_068292.1 coordinate 43,829,480, forward strand.
CACTGTATAGAATATAGAACAATTCTATATAAAAGACAATCGTGAATTTAAAATGGAAATTTAACATCTGATGTTAAAATGTATGTTTTTTTTTTATTTTTATTTAACGCCGCCCCTTTAAATTCTTTGGCCAGTTCATGAATAATTTATTTGATTTCGTATGATTTATTTGAAAGAATTAAAAGAACAGTTTCATGTCTATCCTTGTGTTTTTCATCCGGTCAAGGTTGATTGATGGTTTTTAAAAAGTAATTAGTAATACGTAACGCAATTACTTTTCAGACCGAGTAATTAGTACAGTAATCTAATTACACTGTAGATGTAATTAGTAGTAGTTTAAGTAACTTACCCAACCACTTTTCACCAACACATGAGATAAGCATGCCGCTAAACCACACGTAGAATCAAAACAAAGTGTGATTGGTCGCTTTACATGTCAGTCAGATGGTCTATGTGGGCGGAGCTTGTCTAGAATAAGCTGCAATGTGGACCAAACGTTGTCAATTTTCAAAAGTCTACGAAACACTTTCTGTCTCACAGAATTTGGGTTGCAATAAACACATGCACCTCAAACAGTATTGCTAAGTGCTATGAGCCTGCACAAACTGAAACTATATTTCACACACACTTCATCACCTCTCGAACGCTCCCAGCCTGAATTAGCCCTGTGTTGCCATGGTAACGTAGCCTACACCTCTACATGGCAGACAAACCAGGCCTGGTTAATGGAGTTTTAAAACACTGTGCCAAACATTATAAAACGAGTCTGGACCTTCACCAACAGTCAGGCACGGGCAGTGACAGAGGAGCTACGTCGCAGCAACGCCGCCACCACCACCTCCGCCCAAATGACCTACAGTAACTGAATCTGTCTTTATGGTGGCACAGAAGAGAACTGTATGACAAAAGTGAACTCCTGAAGTACTGTCAATGTACAAGAGGACCCTTAAAATCCACTTGAAGACATCCCTTATTCAAGAGCCTTGTGTTTAACTTGTCTTTCAACAAAGAAACAAAGCTTTATTACTCACTATCAATTATGCCATTCAGTTAGAGCGGCACTATGGGCCCATTGTGCAGTAACGTGTCAGTCCTGTCTTTTGTACTACATACTCGTTGCCGCGTAGATGGTGACATCGCCAACTATCACTGGTGGCAGGGTAAAGTGCAACTTATTCAATAAATGATTAAAAAACAAATTGGCTTTCTTGGTAATCCGTGTTCTCTATAGGGCTGCGTTTTAGCCTTTAGACAATATAGAGTAAATAACAGCCAGAAATTGATTTAAAAAATAATCAAGGCAAGTTTTCTGCACTGTTTTTCATTAAATGAGCAGGAAAAAATTATTATTATTTTGACAGAAATTGGCCTTGCCATATTTATCCCCAAATCAATACAAATGAATAAATGTATATTTTACATAAAAAAAAAAATATATATATATATTTATTTATTTTTTTTAAATGTTTTAGAACATTTAAGCACATTTTGTCAATACACACACACACGCACATGGTAACTGTAAACAATTAGGAGATCATGTTGATTACATGTGCAAACTTACACAGTGTTATAATTAAACATCTTGCAGAAAGCGGTGAATGGTGCAGACATCTGGTGCAGTCTAATGCTGGAGGTGATTCTTGCATGATTTTACTAACTTCATAAAGAGAGCAGAGAGACGAGGGGACAGACAGACAGAAATGTGAGTGGGAGAATGCACACAGACCTCAAGAGAAGTTGTGATTGATGGAGCGCATGCTTTCATGCATCTGCCTTCTGGTCATGCAATGGCACCAATAAAAGCTCACACAATAATTTGACCCATTTAAAAAAAATCTGAATTCAAATGCAATGCCAGGGACAGACAAATATAGACGAGCTCTGCACACTGCAGATAGAGACGTGGAAATGATGTCACAACAGGAAGACATGATTGTTTTGTTCTGTTGTTGTCAATGGATGTTTCCTGTCAAATATTCTGTTGCCAGGTAAAGGAGGTCCACTATCACATCCACTCTTTGGTTTCTAAATATCCTGAATTTGATGAAGTTTGTGTTCTCTGTAATGATATAAATGTCACACAGACTTATTCATTCTTAGATTATAATATTATTCAAGATCTTTGGCCTCACCTGAATTATTCAGAAATATTGTGAATTCACTAATGTTAATACTTTTACACTGAAAAACTTTATTTTATGTCATTAAAACAAACACAAGGGTCTTTATTGTTAACTTTTTTATTTTGTTAGACATGTTTGTCTTAATTTTTAATTAAATTATAAAACATTAAAGGTGCATCACAGGTATCACAATAATATATTTACAAATCCCCCCAAACTTGATTGTAAATATAATCAAATAAAAAATTATTTAAACAAATGATGGTATCGCAATTATATATTTCTACATCTCCCATAAACTCGGTTGTAAATGTTAAAAGAAAATATATTAAAAATAATAAATAAATTATTAAAAATCTCAAAAAAATAAATAATTTAAGGTATCGCAATAATATATTTATAAATCTCCAAAAAACTCGGTTGTAAATGTTAAAAAATATGTATAAAAATATAATAAATCAATTATTAAAAATATATATTTTTTTAATAATTATAATATAATTAATTACAATTAATATAACTGTAATTATTTATTGAGTTATTTTTATTTTTTAAATAAATCTAAAAAATGTTAAGGTATCGCAATAATATATTTATAAATCTCCCAAAAACTCGGTTGTAAATGCAAAAAAAAAAATATTAAAAATATAAATAAATTATTACAATTCTAAAAAAAATTATAATTGTAATTAAAATAAAATTTATTTAAAAATAAATTATTCAAGGTATCGCAATAATTTAATTTGGAATCTCCCATAAACTTGGTTGTAAATGTTAAAAAAGATTAAAAAAAATTTTTTTTTTAAATTATTACAAATTAAAAATATTTAATAATTTTAATTTAATTAATTACAATGAATATAATTGTAATTTTTTTATTTATTTTTATTTAAAAAAAAAACAAAAAACATTTAAGATATCCCAATAATATATTTCTGAATTTCCCAAAGACTCGGTTGTAATTGTTAAATAATAATAATAATAATAATAATTAATAAAACATTGTGTAAGGTATCACATTAAGATATTTCCAGAATCCCCCTTAAACTCGGTTTTGTTTTGTATGTGTGGATGTATCCTAATGCCATGTTTACTATATTCTCTACTATTATGCCAGTGTTATTCTAGCAATCAAAAAGCACCATAATATATATATATATATATCCATAATGTCTGATCGTGCAGTGAAACGTCTGCTTTAGGTGTCACAAACACCCTCAGATCACCTCGCTGCAATGGTTCAGGGCATTAAATCACCTCCAGCCCTTCCTAATGCCACCATGAGCACCAGTCACTCTTTTATATCCAGTCTTTCTTCTCTTGCATCTCCCTGAACACACTGACACAATGTGACAATACAGACCGACATCTCACATGTTCAATAGATATTTGCCTATACTGAATGCTGGATGTTGGGGTAAATAGTCAAAGTCAAAGGTCAATGTGTTTTTGTTTTGTCCAACCTATGAGTGAAAAATCTGGGGCAAACACTGCGAATGGCTGCATCCTCTTGCCAAGCGAAGATAATTTTCAACCATATGGGAAAAACAACTGTGATGGTTATTAAAAGAAGAAAACCTAACATTATCACACACATAACTGGCACAGGCAATTCTCAAATTTATGAAGGTTAATTTAACCAGTGCCAAATTGCAGATTAATAAACAAAGAGAGGATGATGGATGGATTGGGTGCATTCCTATATGACCACCCATATAATGCATAATATATAAAAGCTAATGTTTTAATTTCCACGTGTTTACATTTATATATGCCTCTCTTTTGATCCTACACGATGACGTCACACTAGATGATGTTTATGTAATAGCTGTCCATTAGAAGCATCACACAGAGGCGTTACAAAACCCCCCGTGGATCATTGTTATTGTCCATGAACACCGCGCGCATAACTGCAACATTTCATTCTTACGTGCAACAATGTATCAATGTTGCGCAACGCACAGAGCAAAAATGAAACCAAACAAACACAACTGACTTCCGTGAGCATGTCCAGCATCAATAAAGCCTCAAATCTGCTCGAGCTGTTTTTGGAAATGGAAAATAAACACACACAAACACCCTCCTGTGAACACTCACGCAACACGTCCCCGTGACGCGTTTAAATCAAACGATATGAGGCGAAAATGCGATAACAAGCCGAGTTTACCTGAGTGCTGTTTCTTCTGTCGTCTTCTGCTCTTTGTCAGTGTCTACAGAGGATGTGTTTACATCAGATGTCTGTGAGAATAAAGACGCGACGCTGCCTGAACACGCTCGCGGATGAAGCGCCGCGCGTCGATTGGCACGCGCGCTGTCACTTCGCACTCAACAAACCAGAGTGCATCATCCTGACAATAATAAATCATCACAAGCGTCAGTGGCGTAGCCCGGGGGGGCCAGGGGAGGGGCTCAGCCCACCCAAATTAGACCTAGACCCACCTGGAATATTAGATTATTTTTTGATAAATATATTTCAAATATATATTAATAAAATAGTTTAAAAAATATTAAATTGTGAAAGTGTGAAAGAACAGTCTGAATGTGCCACTTCTCTGGTGTTAAGCATATTTTAATAAAATTTGGCGAAATTTGCCCATCCCTTTTTTATTGAGGCCCACCTAAAATGAATGTCCTGGCTACACCCTTGATCATATATATATATATAGAGAGAGAGAGATTCTTTTTATTTGTTTATTATTATTTATTTATTTATTCTTCACCTAAGATGAATTTCCTGGCTACGCCCTTGATCATCATCATCATCATCATCATCATCATCATATATATATATATATATATATAGTGAGAGAGAGAGATAAAAAAAAAAAAAACTTTTTACCTAAAAAAAATTTCCTGGCTACGCTCTTGATCGTCGTATATATATAGAGATTTTATTTTTTATTTATTTATTTTTCACCTAAAATAAATCTCCTGGCTATCAATCGATTACAATTTTTAATCAAATTAATTACATGGTGTCCCGATTAATTAATCGCATATACAAATATTTGCTGAGAAAGCCCCTCATATAACAATAATTTAATATATAATGATTATACATATTTATATCAATATATCATTATACATAGTTATCTTTAAATATTTACGAATTATATATATATATATACAGGTCCTTCTCAAAAAATTAGCATATCATGAAAAGGGTCTCTAAACGAGCTATTAACCTAATCATCTGAATCAACTAATTAACTCTAAACACCTGCAAAAGATTCCTGAGGCTTTTAAAAACTCCCAGCCTGTTTCATTACTCAAAACCGCAATCATGGGTAAGACTGCCGACCTGACTGCTGTCCAGAAGGCCATCACTGACACCCTCAAGCAAGAGGGTAAGACACAAAAAGAAATTTCTGAACAAATAGGCTGTTCCCAGAGTGCTGTATCAAGGCACCTCAGTGGGAAGTCTGTGGGAAGGAAAAAGTGTGGCAAAAAACGCTGCACAACGAGAAGAGGTGACCGGACCCTGAGGAAGATTGTGGAGAAGGACCAATTCCAGACCTTGGGGGACCTCAGCGGAAGCAGTGGACTGAGTCTGGAGTAGAAACATCCCCAGCATTCCCCAGGTCAAGCCACTTTTGAACCAGAAACAGCGGCAGAAGCGCCTGACCTGGGCTACAGAGAAGCAGCACTGGACTGTTGCTCAGTGGTCCAAAGTACTTTTTTCGGATGAAAGCAAATTTTGCATGTCATTCGAAATCAAGGTGCCAGAGTCTGGAGGAAGACTGGGGAGAAGGAAATGCCAAAATGCCTGAAGTCCAGTGTCAAGTACCCACAGTCAGTGATGGTCTGGGGTGCCATGTCAGCTGCTGGTGTTGGTCCACTGTGTTTTATCAAGGGCAGGGTCAATGCAGCTAGCTATCAGGAGATTTTGGAGCACTTCATGCTTCCATCTGCTGAAAAGCTTTATGGAGATGAAGATTTCATTTTTCAGCACCGACCTGGCACCTGCTCACAGTGCCAAAACCACTGGTAAATGGTTTACTGACCATGGTATTACTGTGCTCAATTGGCCTGCCAACTCTCCTGACCTGAACCCCATAGAGAATCTGTGGGATATTGTGAAGAGAAAGTTGAGAGACGTAAGACCCAACACTCTGGATGAGCTTAAGGCCGCTATCGAAGCATCCTGGGCCTCCATAACACCTCAGCAGTGCCACAGGCTGATTGCCTCCATGCCACGCCGCATTGAAGCAGTCATTTCTGCAAAAGGATTCCCGACCAAGTATTGAGTGCATAACTGAACATAATTATTTGAAGGTTGACTTTTTTTGTATTAAAAACACTTCTTTTATTGGTCGGATGAAATATGCTAATTTTTTGAGATAGGAATTTTGGGTTTTCATGAGCTGTGTGCCAAAATCATCAGTATTAAAACAATAAAAGACCTGAAATATTTCAGTTGGTGTGCAATGAATCTAAAATATATGAAAGTTTAATTTTTATCATTACATTATGGAAAATAATGACCTTTATCACAATATGCAAATTTTTTGAGAAGGACCTGTATACAGGAATGTAAAGCATTTTAATTATCTGAATATATATATATATATCTGTCGATTTAACGTGTTAATTCAGTGCGATTATTTTTTACAAAAAATAACGCGTTAAAAAAATTTACACAATTAATCACAATGCCCCCCCGGGACCATAATAAGGAAGATTCCTGAGAAATGCAAGCTTGTAGTACCACCTGTTTCCTCCAGGGGGCAGTAAGTGAAACTTCAGCTTCAGTTAACATCACAAACATGTGTTACATTCTTGTGTTTAAAACACTCGAAGGAGCACAAATCTGAACTAAGGGATCTCAAGATGTGTTTAAAGATTGAGTAGTAAACTATATTTAACTCGACACAGTGAACTAAACATTTTATGTTTATGACGCAACACACCCAAGACGCTACACAAGCATGTCTGACGCAGGTGTGCTTAAACAATCCCTCATAATAAATCTCTGATTGATGAATTCACTTGTGAAATGGATTACTGTGAACTGTGTGTCAATGATTGACTTATGATCAATAATATGGTAGTAAACAATACATTGTATTATAAAGCCGCTTTTTATATTGTCTTATCAATGATGAACTCTTCTGCTACAGGAATGTAAAGCATTTTAATTATCCGAATATTTTTTATTATATATATATATATATATATTAAATATTTAAAGATAACTATGTATAATGATATATTGATATAAATATGTATAATCATTATATATTGAATTATTGTTATATGAGGGGCTTTCTCAGCAAATATTTTTGTATATGCGATTAATCGCGATTAATTAATCGGGACACCATGTAATTAATTCGATTACAAATTTTAATCGATTGACAGCCCTAATATATATATATATATATATTTTTTTTAATCAGTCTATATTTATGATGCATATCACAAATATCCATTACACACAGAAATGAGTAAATAAATAGTGTAATTAAATTAATTAATTATAGTGCATAATCTTTAAATAGTGTGCATATTTTTAACTTCAGAATAAATGTGAAGTATTTATATGAAGTATAATACAGTTTGCTTTGGCTTTAATTGAGCACATTTTAGACTGTGTTTAGCATATTTAAATAAATATAATCTATTTGTTTATGGAATATCTTTGAGTGTATACAGAGAAGCCATTAAAATGCTGTATTTTTTTTTTCAATGATAAAAAATACATAAAAAATACATGTAAGATAATGAAATAAACACGGAGGACACTACAGTACGCTCGTCTCTACAGTCTGATGTTTAGGGCACAATGCTGACGGTTCATGCATCACTCAAACCCACAACGTTTCAATTTCCAGCCATCGTGTTTGACCTTTACGGGCAGCACGCCAACCTGAACAGTGAACCAAGAGCCCCAGAGAGAGTCAAACTCTGTACAATATATACAACTTGACTTTTAAAATAAAATTCAACCCTAATTGTGTGTAAAGAGTGATGAAGTGTTGCATAATGGCAGACAGTAGAAGCACAACCTCACATTCTTACATCAAAGTACATTTTACTGACGCTAAACATGCTAACAGACCAATTCATTCAATGAGGGAACATGTGCTTTGGTGTGCAGCCTGAACAGAGACATCTTCATTTGTCTGGACAATGTTATTGTCTTCCTTGTTGGGAATAACTGATGGTAATTTTGGAATGCTGAAAAGATGTCCACAAACCGCCGTGAATGCCATTATGTCCTCAAAAAATATAACAGGTTCCTCATATATATTAAACAAAAAAGCAAAAATGGTTTACTATCCTTATTTGTGTCAGGTCATATTCAATACCAGAATTACAGGGTGGCAACTAAATTGTAATATTGGCTATACACTGTAAAATATATCAGTTAACCTTACTTAAAAAGCAAGTAAAGCGATTCCCATAAAATAGTAAATTGCCAGTAAATTTACACATTTGGCTCAAGTAAAGTGAACTAGGAATAGACCATTTTACTTGAGCCAAATAAGTATATTTACTTGATTTTTTAAAGGTTTCCTCACTTTGTTTTAAGTCAACTTATTACATTTTACAGTGTAACTTTACACAGAAAATGTTAGGAAGTTATTTTATCACCGTAAAATAATGTTAACATGTATATTGTTTATGTCTTGTGTGTGTACTTTTGAAACAGTGAGTGTTTTAACGTTTAATGATTGGCCCCATTGACTTCCATTGGAAGTGTCTCACTGAAACCCCCTTTTTTAAATAAACGAGGGGCATGTTAGAATGTAAATGAATATTTGTGGTACTTGTATTGAACCTGCAATACTCCTTTAATTCACATTTGTACTAGATGTTTGAAACCAACGTACAAAACTACTGCTAGAGAAACATGCATTTGTGTAACTGGACTTTCGTTACTGAGATTTAATCCTTGTGACAACTAGCCCCGGTCTTCCCTAGATAGTAGAAAATAAAATACAAATGGTAAAATAATATACACAATAAATAACAATAACAAACACAAAATTCCCTTTAACAGTTTAACAGAAATGATGCAATTGAACACACGATGATGTAATTGAAATGAGCAAGATGGGCAGTTTAAGGATGACATCATCACTCAACAGCCCCATCATGTGGTGTGTGAATCATAAGCATCCTGAGAAAAACCTGTGGGCTTTTATTTCAAAATATATAATAACAAATACAGAACATTAATGCAGTCAAGCATTTATTCATCTAATATTAATGAATTGCTATAAATTCATAAATAGGATCTTTTGGTTGGTTGCTAGGCATTAATAGGGTGTCCTAGCTGGTTGCTAGGGTCTTTTAATTGGTTGCTAGTCATATCCAGGCTGTTCTAACTGGTTGCTAGGGTCTTTTAATTGGTTGCTAGTCATATCCAGGCTGTTCTAACTGGTTGTTTGGGTCCTTTGCTTGATTGCTAGGCATTGCTAGGGTCTCCTAGCTGGTTGCTAGTCATATCCAGGCTGTTCTAACCAGTTGCTAGGCATGGTTGGTTGCTAGGCATTGCTAGGGTCTTCTAGCTGGTTGCTAGCATCTTTTGGTTGGTTTCTAGGCATTGCTAGGGTGTCCTAGCTGGTTGCTAGGGTCTTTCATTTGGTTGCTAGTCATATCCAGGCTGTTCTAACTGGTTGCTAGGGTCTTTTGGTTTGTTCCTAGGCATTGCTAGGGTCTTCTAGCTGGTTGCTAGCATCTTTTGGTTGGTTTCTAAGCATTGCTAGGGTGTCCTAACTGGTTGCTAGGGTCTTTTAGTTGGTTGCTAGTAATATCCAGGGTCTTATGGTTGGTTGCTAGGCATTGCTAGGGTCTTCTAGCTGGTTGCTAGCATCTTTTGGTTGGTTGCTAGGCATTGCTAGGGTGTCCTAGCTGGTTGCTAGGGTCTTTTAGCTGGTTGCTAGCCATATCCAGGCTGTTCTAACTGGTTGCTAGGGTCTTTTGGTTGGTTGCTAGGCATTGCTAGGGTCTGTAACATTAATGTAGTGGAGCATTTATTCATCTAATAGCTGCAATAGTGTCATAACATTGTTTGCATTTCAACCTTGATCAGTTAAGAACAATTCCTTTAAAAATAAACCAGCTTTCCATTACCTGGACATATAAAAAAATGTACAATTAATCAGAGGGCCCTGAAAGCTAGTCGATTTCATGCTTACAGAAAATCTGCACACTTCAGCAAAAGTCAGAGTAGTATGTTGGATTGCAATTCCGATTAGAATCAATCGTTTATTCAGAAAGGCTCTGCTCCTCATCGCTCTCTGGAAATTCATGATGTCAAATCCTCCAGCTGTCACATGATTACCTATGGCATCTGCTCTTTATACCCAAGATACTGAGGATGCATGGCCTCCGGTTGAGTGTCTGTGATCAGCTGTTGATGAATCACTGTTGCATCCATGATGGAACTCCCCAGCGGAGCTTGTACGATAGGAATTCCCTCAGACTTCACGTTATTCTGTCCTGGGGTTTGAGGCTTCTCGATCCCGCTGAGGTTCAAGCCCACAGGAAGTGACAACGTAGGCTCGCCTAAAGTAGCAGCAGGAAGGAGAAGACCATCAGGTGAATCTGCAGTTTTCAGTTGTCACCAAAATACTCTGTTAGACATGCTGTTTTTTTTACCAGGAATCGTTTGTGTCGGCGATTTTGAGCTGAAGTCCACATGTCTCTCTCCGCTGGATGCCTCCATCTGCAAAACAATGATTTTCCAAAAACTTGCTGTCGGGTGCCTACATAGGCAGCTGCCTTCCACATCCACACTAATACGCTTTCATTGGAAAACTCATTTTTGTTTTCCTACATCATGGTTTTCCATATTTGGTACTAGAGAGAATTTTAGAAAGTCTGATTTCGGTAGTGCAAATGTAGCAAACTCAATGCGCTTTCAAATCTACATTATATTAGTGTGGCCTCAGGCAACATCATAATGGAACCACATACTGTAAATGATGGATTTGGAACGGTCTGATTACCTCAGCACAGATGGGCTCTGGCAGTCGACTGGACGTTTGTCCTATTTCTTCCAGCTTGAAGGTACTAGAAGAAAAAATTCATAGAACAGCTGAAGGCATTGGCTAAAACAGTCAATGGGATTAAATCAAATCTAGCCCTAAAGATTCTGTGTGCACTTAAAGCTTACCAAGACCTGCTGGACAATGGAGCGTCACAACTGACAGGGGATTCCAACGGCCCAAGGCTCTATGTGTAAGAGAACAAATATTTTGTGAATTGTAAAATGAAGTAGTTCATAAACTGTTCTTTTCAGGAGTCTGATTACGGTTCGCTGAATGTTTTACTTGTGTCATGTGAACACTCCAAACAATCTCAGACCTGCTCGGTAGTCATCTGATACAAGACAAGCCATTATTATTTTATTTCTAGCGTACTGAAACTAGATACTGTAAGTAAAGTTTGTCTTGATGTTAGCTTGACAAAGTCTAGGTAAAATAATTTTAAAATTTGCAAGGTTACACAGGCCTTACATTCAGACAGACACAAAGCTAGTCAGATGCTAGGGTGTTTTGGTTAGTTGCAAGGCATTGCTAGGGTGTTCTAGCTGGTTGCTAGGCATTGATAGGGTGTTCTGGCTGGTTGCTATGGTCTTTTGGTTAGTTGCTAGGCATTGCTAGGGTGTTCTAGCTGGTTGCTAGTGTCTTTTGGTTGATTGCTAGGGTCTTCTAGCTGGTTGCTAGAGTCTTTTGTTTGGTTGCTAGGGTCTTCTAGCTGGTAGCTAGGGTCTTTTGGTTGGTTGCTAGACATTCCTATGTTGTTCTAGCTGGTTGCTAGGGTCTTTTGGTTGGTTGCTAGGCATTGCTAGGCTGTTCTAGCTGGTTGCTAGAGTCTTTTGGTTGGTTGCTAGGCATTGCTAGGGTGTTCTAGCTGGTTGCAAGGTTTTATTTTTTGGTTGGTTGCTAGGCATTGCTATGGTGTTCTAGCTGGTTGCTAGGGTCTTTTGGTTGGTTGCTAGGCATTGCTAGGGTGTTCTAGCTGGTTGCAAGGTTGTTTTTGGTTGGTTGCTAGGCATTGCTATGGTGTTCTAGCTGGTTGCTAGGGTCTTTTGGTTGGTTGTTGGGCATTGCTAGGGTCTTCTAGCTGGTTGCTAGGCATTGATAGGGTGTTCTGGCTGGTTGCTATGGTCTTTTGGTTGGTTGCTAGGCATTGCTAGGCTGTTCTAGCTGGTTACTAGGGTCTTTTGGTTGGTTGCTAGATATTGCTAGGGTCTTCTAGCTGGTTGCTAGGTATTGCTAGGGTATTCTAGCTGGTTGTTATGGTCTTTTGTTTGGTTACTAGGCATTGCTAGGCTGTTCTAGCTGGTTGCTAGTGTCTAGTGTCTAAAGTTTGAAGTCCCCCAGCAGGACTATGGAGTCTGTAGGTGGAGCCCTATCCAGAACCCCACCCACTCTCTCCAAGAAGGTTGAATACTCTGAACTGCTGTTTGGTGGATAAGTACACACAACAGTAAAAGTTTTCCTCTCTGCAACCTTAAGTCGAATTGAGGCGACACTCTCATCCACCGGGACAAACTCCAACAGTGCGGCAGCCAGCCAGGGACTTGTGATTATCCCCACACCCCACCCGGCGCCTCTCACCCTGTGCAACTTCTGAGTAGGAGAGGGACCACCCCTTATCGAGGAGTTTGGTTCCAGAACCAACAACGTGAGTGGAGGTGAGCCCTCCATTCTAAATGCCAAGAGCCAATTTCTGCCACAAGGGTCATGGGCCACCCCTCCCCTTCCTGCTGCCTGCATTGCACCTGACCCCCATGTTGGACCTTACGGGTGGTGGCCCCCCTACGTTGCCATTTCGGGCTGAGCCCGGCCGGGTTACGTGGGCTGCCCAGCCACCAGGTACTCGCCTAGGAACACGCCTAGGGGTAGGTCCCAGGCAGAGTAAACATTCTCCTTTTACCATCTTCCATTATGGGTTTTTGGATCGTGTTATTCTGGATCTTCACCCAAGACCTGTTCGCCATGGGAGACCATACCAGACGATATAGCTCTGGAGATCTCTAGATCATGCAAGCCCTTCTGCCATGACAAGGCCCCGATCCAGGAATTATTATTGTATAATAGTAATATAATAAATTATATTATAGTATAATACAGATGTTTTATTGAACACAGACACATATCGATTGTTAGACAGACAAATATTGAATACTGGCTACTCTAATGTTACACTTGGCGAGTGTTAATTTTGGGTCTTGATGTACCTGTGTGGTGGTTCCATTAGAAGTCGGTGCAGGAGGAATACTCTGCTCTTTGTCTTTGGGGTTTGGTGACTGACGCTTCCTCATAATGTACTCATAGGTGCTAATGCCTTCAGACACTGTGACAACACATACACGAAATCAATAACGGCCGGTAGCTTTTAATAGTCAATAAAAAGTACAGTTGACATCTGGAGCATTACTCACACAAGTAAATATGGAAGCAGAGTAAATGGCAAAGCAATAATAGACAAGCCAGACCCAACATGATGGAAATGAACGCCAACGCTAACAGAATAATGGAGCTGGTCTCTAACGGAGCTGCCGGTAGGAAAACGAGCCATGTTCCGTTTCCTTTCACAGCTGGGAAGAGAAATAAGTAACGGGTCACGTCCACCGATCAGACACTGTTCACACAGGACGCAATCTTGCGTTCCAGAACAGATTTTTCTGAGCATCGAAGTTTACAATTGTGTAATGGATAAACTCGTTAGCGGTTTGCCTCACTAATCAACCATCCAAGGCTGATGATTGCAATGGGAAAACCACATTCGCCAATAGGTGCGTTCAAGCGTGAAACAGCGCAGAGAAACGTCTTACCCTGAAACTGCGGTGCAGTGCGCAGAACTGCTGGATTCACATGATGCTCAATGAAGACAAACAACATGACAAGAGTGAGGAGAAATATTCCACAAACAGCAGACGAGATGGTTATGAAAAAGAGCCTGGAGAAACAGAATGACTTCATGAATATTCAGGCATTGTGAAGTGTCTTTTAAGACAATGATCACGCATATGATGGCTTTATACATTGATATCAAATGGCACTTCTGCTCACCAGTAGTTCCTCCCTCCAACACAATTGTTCAGCCATTTACAGTGATGATCAAAGTCTGCTATGCACTTGTTGCAGTTGCTACAGTGTTTGGCTTTAAGTCCCCTGCGGAAAGAGTTGACGATTATTCCCTAAAGCAACACATACTGTATCTTTGACAAAAGGCTCTATATTTTAGGGATATTCCTTTTTCCATAGGATACTCCATGATAATAATAAACCTACATACACGTCCACCTCACACAGGCTGCAGTGCAGATTGTCGATGACGTGTTGATGTTTGGTGTTGTCAAACACAGGCACTGGGCTGGAGTAATCCTTCCTGGTGCGAACGCTGAGATCGGCAGGGTCGATTGTTACAGCCGCCACGTGAGTGAACAAATGCAGAACAAAAGCTGCACCAATCAACTATACAGGAAGAGTTAAGAATGAACAACACATGTGAACATCTGCATGCATCTCAGTAAAGCCCTCGTGCGTCTTGGTCTCGTCTTTGTCTCTGACTATCCTACAACAGATAGATATTATTCTATTTCAGTAATGAGAATCTAATGACAGTAATGGGACAAAAATATAAATTATTAATAACAATAATAATACATATACATCTGGTTGGGGGTCTGGGTATTTCGGCGAGTATTGACACTGAATATCACCGTTGGAGTCGCGAGTTCGAATCCAGGACGTGCTGAGTGACTCCAACCAGGTCTCCTAAGCAACCAAATTGGCCCGGTTGCTAGGGAGGGTAGAGTCACATGGGGTAACCTCCTCGTGGTGGCGATTAGTGGTTCTCGCTCTCAATGGGGCGTGTGGTGAGTTGTGTGTGGATCGTGGAGAGTAGCATGAGCCTCCACATGCTGTGAGTCTCCGCGGTGTCGTGCACAACGAGTTGCGTGACAAGATGTGCGGATTGATGGTCTCAGAAGCGGAGGAAACTGAGATTCATCCTCCGCCACCCAGATTGAGGTGAGAAAACACCACGAGGACCTACTTAGTAGTGGGAATTGAGCACACCAATTTGAGGAGAAAAGTGAATATAAAAAAAAAAACATATTCATTTACTAATTATTATCAAACTTTTTTAAAACTATTCAAAACATCCCAATGCGGGCGGACGGGCGATCGGACGGACGGAACCCTGGGAATACCCAGAGTGAGAGGAGCAGTAGCATTTGTGTTTCCTAATTTATATTTACATTTATGCATATGGCAGATGCTTTTATCCAAAGAGACTTACAGTGCCATTATTACAGGGACAATCCCCCCGGAGCAACCTGGAGTTAAGTGCCTTACTCAAGGACACAATGGTGGTGACTGTGGGGATCTAACCAGCGACCTTCTGATGACCAGTTATGTGCTCTAGACCACTACGCCACCGCCACCTCTCCACAGTTCCACTAATTAAGATAAAATATTGTCTGTTAGTGAGGTACGAATGGACGGACTCTGTTAGTGAGGTAGGAATGGATGGACTGACGTCCGTCCGTCCATCATCCAAAATCATACAAGAAAACTATGATATCTTATCGCAACCTCAAAGCAGTTCATCCTTCTCTGCCTCCATCTGTGCACGCTTAACTGTTCTGTCCTTCAGAGATCCTCTCAAATGATATTTCTGTCATTTCTGATGCTGAAGCTGAAGGTACTAGAAGGTACTTCAGTCAGTGATTTCATTTTACACTCCCAACTCATCATCCATGTCAGCTGGACCCTGCTCCAACCTTCCTTCTTAAACACTGTGACTCTGTCACCTATTTCACATCTAATAAACACATCAATTGTGTCATCCATTGTTCCCTACTGCCGTTACACCAGTCCTTAAAAATCCCAACTTAGATCCATTTACCCTCCTCAACTATCGTCCTGTTTCCAACCTGCCTTTTATATCTACACTCCTGAAAAATGTTGTAGCTTCCCAGTTACAATCACATCTAACGTCTCTACAACCC
The DNA here is from genome assembly GCF_025860055.1 of Xyrauchen texanus. Lineage (NCBI taxonomy): Eukaryota > Metazoa > Chordata > Actinopteri > Cypriniformes > Catostomidae > Xyrauchen > Xyrauchen texanus. Next base: position 43,845,587 of record NC_068292.1, read on the forward strand.
TTTTCAATCTTGTTGTTGTCTGTTCCACAGAACTGAAACGGCTCTCTTGAGAGTCATTCATTATCTTCTCCTCTCTGATGACTCTGGGTCCCTCAGTAATCTTTGAGCTCTGCTTTTGACACTATATGCCACAACACACTCCTTTCCCAACTCTCAAATATTGGTATTAATGGCACTGCTCTATGCTGACTTTCTTCCTAACTCACTAACAGACTATTATCTCAATTAAGAAACACAAATCCCCCACTGCTCCTCTCACTCAGGGTATCCCCCAGGGTTCTGCTCTGGGTCCTCTGTTGTTCATAACTAACTAACGTCCGCCCGATAAAGGTTTTTTACATTATAAGTGTGAAATGAAATATGTACCTTTTTCTTTGTTCTTTTAGTGCTTTGAAAACTCCTTTGACGGACGTTAGTTAATTATGAACAACAGAGGACCCAGAACAGAACCCTGCCTTGTCCAACAACTAATAGTTGATCGAGAGGAAGGCAACTGTCGACAGATGTGATTAAGAGAGATAGACAGATATTCTACAGTAGACAGACAGACAGATGGTCGAAGTTTACAATTGTGAATGATAGATACAGACAGACAGATAGAGTAGACAGAAAGAATGATAGATAGCCAAACAGACAGACAGACAGACAGAATGATAGATACAGACAGACAGATAGATAGACAGATAGACTGAATGAGTGACAGACAGACAGATAGATGATAGATAGGCAGATAGATAGACAGACAGAAAGACAGACGGATAGATACACAGACAGACAGATAGATTATAGACAGATAGACGAGACAGATAGACAAGACAGATAGACAGACGATAGACAGACAGACTGAATGAGTGACAGAATGACAGACAGACAGACTGAATGAGTGACAGAATGACAGACAGACAGATAGATGATAGACAGACAGATAGAAAGATGATAGATAGACTGAATGAGGGACAGAATGACAGACAGAGAGACAGATAGATGATAGACAGACAGAGAGACAGATAGATAGACAGACAGACAGACAGATAGATAGACAGATAGATAGATGATGATAGACAGACAGACAGACAGGCAGACAGACAGACAGATATAGATAGATAAATAGACTGAATGAGTGACAGACAGACAGACAGATGATAGACAGATAGACAAGACAGATAGATAAGACAGACAGACAGATAGATGATAGATAGATAGACAGACAGACAGATAGACATACAGATAGATACACAGACAGACAGATAGATTATAGACAGATAGACAAGACAGATAGATAAGACAGATAGACAGACGATAAACAGATAGACAGACAGACAGATAGACTGAATGAGTGACAGAATGACAGACAGACAGACAGATAGATACACAGACATACAGATAGATAGATGATAGATAGACTGAATGAGTGACAGACAGACAGACAGATAGATGATAGATAGACAGACAGACAGATAGACAGATAGAGAGACGATGATAGACAGATAGATGATAGATAGACAGACAGACAGATATAGATAGATAAATAGACTGAATGAGTGACAGACAGACAGATAGATGATAGGCAGATAGACAAGACAGATAGATAAGACAGACAGACAGATAGATGATAGATAGACAGACAGACAGAAAGACATACAGACAGATACACAGACAGACAGATAGATTATAGACAGATAGACAAGACAGATAGATAAGACAGATAGACAGACGATAGACAGACAGACAGACAGATAGACTGAATGAGTGACAGAATGACAGACAGACAGATAGATGATAGACAGACAGATACACAGACAGACAGACAGATAGATAGATAGATGTGTTGTGCTGAATTGACAAGGGAGAAATAAAAGCCAGTATTTAGTCTCTGTGTGTAAATCAGGGTCTTGGGTTCAGTCACAGTCAGCAGAGAATTAAACAAACTGCTGGACAGTATGAAGAGCTTCACTGTTTGAGAGGTGAGATGCTGTCTGTCTGAATGACGCCTGAACACCCGCTGCTGACATCACCCTGTAATTTAACCCATGCTGTTGTCTTAAAGGGGTCATGAAACGCTCTTTTTTTATATAGTTTTATTATCTTCCCTGAGGTCTACTGAGAATGTTAGTGAAGTTTTTTCAACCAAAGCAGTCATAATTCAGTAATATATGATCATTTTCCACCCTGTCTCTGGCCCTCTGACTGAGATGCTCGAGGCCTCTGCTCCAATAAACTTCAAGGTAAACTCCCACTGTTCTGATTGGCCAACATCGTGCCGCTCCCCAAACATGCTAAAAAAAAAACAGCGCCAGAGACATGACAACAGTCAAAGATGTCTGTGTAGTTCATGTTTATATACAAAAATTATTCAAAATAGTCCAGATGGGTCCCATTTGGTGTCCAGGAATAGACCACACTGTTTGCCCTGCTCTCTCTCTGTGTTTACAAGTCCCAGTGGGCGGGGCCAAGGGTGCGACGATGTAAAGTAGGCGTTGATGGTGTTGCTGTACAGGCGGTCATGAATTAACGAGTACATAGGGAAGTCGCGGAAGTAGAGAACAAGGCAATTTGGCAGCTTGTTTTCAATAAATGCTTTAAATGGTTTGGGGATTAAGTTTTTAATCAATCAATCTATCATCTGTCTGTCTGTCTGTCTGTCTGTCTGTCTGTCTGTCTTATCTATCTATCTGTCTGTCTGTCTGTCTGTCTTATCTATCTGTCTGTCTGTCTATCTATCTATCTATCTATCATCTGTCTGTCTTATCTATCTGTCTATCTATCGTCTGTCTGTCTTATCTATCTGTCTGTCTATCTAGCTATCTATCTATCTGTCTGTCTGTCTGTCTATCTATCTATCGTCTGTCTATCTGTCTTATCTATCTCTCTGACTGTCTGTCTGTCTATCTATCTGTCTGTCTGTCTGTCTATCATGCTGTCCTATCTGTCTGTCTGTCTATCTGTCTGTCTGTCTATCTGTCTATCTGTCTATCTGTCTATCGGTCTGTCTATCTATCTATCTGTCTATCTATCTATCTATCTATCTATCTATCTATCTGTCTGTCTGTCTGTCTGTCTGTCTATCTATCTGTCTGTCTATCACCTGTCTATCTATCTATCTATCTATCTATCTATCTATCTATCTATCTATCTATCTATCTATCTATCTATCTATCTATCTATATATATATCTGTGTTATCTATCTGTCTGTCTGTCTATCATCTATCTATCTATCTGTCTGTCTATCTATCTGTCTGTCTGATGGTCTGTCTTTCACTCTGTCCTATCTATCTATCTATCTATCTATCTATCTATCTATCTATCTATCTATCTATCCTATCTATCTATCTATCTATCTATCTATCTATCTATCTATCTATCTATCTATCTATCTATCTATCTATCTATCTGTCTGTCTGTCTGTCTATCTATCTGTCTGTCTATCACTCTGTCCTATCTATCTGTCTGTCTATCTATCTATCTATCTGTCTGTCTGTCTGTCTGTCTGTCTGTCTATCTATCTATCTGTCTGTCTGTCTGTCTGTCTATCACTCTGTCCTATCTATCTATCTGTCTGTCTGTCTGTCTATCTATCTGTCTGTCTGTCTGATGGTCTGTCTATCACTCTGTCCTATCTATCTATCTATCTATCTATCTATCTATCTATCTATCTATCTATCTATCTATCTTATCTATCTATCTATCTATCTGTCTATCTGTCTGTCATCTATCTATCTGTCTGTCATCTATCTATCTATCTATCTATCTATCTGTCTGTCATCTATCTATCTATCTATCTTATCTATCTGTCTGTCATCTATCTATCTTATCTGTCTATCTATCTGTCTGTCTGTCTTATCTGTCATCTATCTATCTGTCTGTCTGTCTATCTATCTATCTATCTATCTATCTATCTATCTGTCATCTATCTATCTATCTATCTATGTCTTATCTGTCTACCTCTCTCTCTCTCTCTGTCTGTCTGTCTGTCTGTCTATCTATTTGTATAGGATACACCATACGCTGCAAATCTCCATGGCGATGGCAGAAGAGGAATATAAATCCCGAATCCCACGATGGCCAAGAAGCTGTACATGAGCCATGCGATCAGCTGGAAAACGTGGAGCGGCAATGACCAGCCATTGACCCTGGAGTGCATCGGCGCGCTGACCAGCTCGTTTCTGCTGTCTGCATGTTGAGGGGCCGTTCTTCTCTGATGACGCCCAGAGCAGTTCAGCTGGAATAACACAGTAATGTCAAATCCACTGCCTTAGCAAATGCCTAACAACACCCTAGCAACCTAGTCTCACTTCAAACTGCCCCAGTTTCATGAGACGAAGCTTTTCAAACCAACATTTCAAGTTTATCTTGTATAACCTTTCTTATCCAGCTCTGACGTCAAAACACTAAATTTAGAGAATTTAAATGAGAACATGGGAAAAATATACATTATATGCAATAACTAGAAAATTATAAGCTCTCATTGTCTTTATACCACACATGGCATAACATTTAGTGATTTGTAAAGTCAAGTTTTAGGCAAATAATAACACTATAGAATTGTAACTGTATATAAATATTATAAAAGTACAGAAAAAATTTGAATTACCATAGCAACGGATCCAATGGAAATATGTGCAGCAATATGGTTACTGTCTCTTTAAGAGAATCAGGCTTGAGCGCATAATGCAATATTGAAAGCATTCGGTGCAGTTTGATTGGTTCAGTTTACACTTTTGAGAAGTCCCATTGTGTTCATACCGTTTTGTGCTGTTGCCATTGCATCCACTATAATGAGGAACACAATTCTGATCCCTTAATTACTGGATGATATGGACATCAACAGGACAACATGTGGACCTGTGCTGCCGGTGTCGTGCTGATTTTTCACTCCCTAGTATCCTAATGTTTAAAGCTGGGTGTAGGAGTGTCCTTTAGACATGGGAACCAATGACTCCCTGCTATGGTTAGGGGTGGGTGTAGGTATAAGGACCATTCAGACAGCGCGGAGTAAGTATCTGGCAAGGGAGTAACATTTCGGCACAATTTATGAGCGGCCCACCGGTAATTCCCCCGATCCTCCCGATTAGCTCCTCCAGCCCTGCATCAGTCAAGATATTATTCACTTTAACTTTCTAATGCACAAGCTGGAGTCATAGTGTGCGTTTCCTGCTCAGCATGAACAAAGTGGTTGTGTTGCCTAGCTTCATAAATGCAACATAATTAACCCTTGAGAGGAAAACCAGCTTTGCACACAGTGAGTAATGTCATTAAACATTAGTGAAAACAGTTTAACGAGAAACTTCCTCTTGTATTATAAATACATATAAAAATCAATTCTAATCCTGGAAGATGAGGAAACATGTTGCTTCTGTATTCAATAACTTTGATAACATGTACGGACAAATAAAGTGCTGAATAAATAATATAATTAAATATTTTACATTAAGGTTGTTATATATATATATATATATATATATATACTATATGTATATATATATATATATATATATAAATTAGTTATTCGTTTCAATTTCATGTCAAAATTCCAATAAAAAGATTATATATTTTAAGTCTTAATACTTCAATATTTATTTTAACACACAAATATTTTTATTTTGTTATTTTATATATATATATATATATATATATATATATATATATATATATATATATATTTGTTTTTGTGTTTGTTTTATTTATTTTGTGTGTGTGTGTGTGTATATATATATATATATATATATATATATATATATATATAAATAAAATAAATGAATAAAACATGTATTTTATATTTAATAATATTATTGTATACTATTATTATAAACACAACTAATCTTGGCTACTGTTCATTATGCTGTATATAAGTTATATATTGGTTAATGCACAACGTACGAACTATGAACAATATTAGATTCATAATTTGACAATAACAACATTGCTGCCAAATAGTTTTAGTTGTTAGCTCGTGTTAGCTAACGCGTTAACTAATGTTAATGTACTTTAATGTAAATAAGAAGTACCATTAAAACAATTAGTGATTCTAACGATTATAATAAGTAATACATTTGACATACAGTCTATAAGCATGTCTCAAAATACACTTACATTCGTCATTGAAGAGCTTCCTGTAGTTTTCTAGAAGAAGAAGACATGTGTTGTTGTTCTGTATGATCTCTTGGATACAGTTTGCTGATCCATTGATTTCTTAATGATCTCATACACTCGATTACACTTTACGACACTCAAGAGTCATTTTAAAAGGCTTTATGTAGTCTGAAAAGGTTTTATATCCTACATATTAACACCAAACTATCTCATCCATCATATCAAATCCTTACGTTGTTCATAATTAGTAAAGAAATAAGATAGAAACAGCTTCCCTCGTGCGACACGCGCATCTATATCTGACGTTACGAATCACATCGAGGTGGAAGCTTAACTCATGAATATTAATCACGTCATACTTACGCTATCAGGCAACCTACCAATGGCTAATGCCCGCTCATGAATATCAGTTGTTATGATGACGTTGCATGGAAACGTTCTACGAGCGTAGGCTTGGCTCATGAATATTAAGTAGAGCATACGGAGGCTCTACTGCACTTGTTTTAGAAGCGCTGCACATTTTAACTGGTTCATGTTCCTCAATAACAAAACAAGGCAAACATTTAAAAAATAAAATAAAATCTCGTACATTTAGCCACTTAGCACATTAACATAAAATCACTCTCAAATGATCACCCCATATCAGATTTGCAATCTATTAGTTAGTTAACATCATATATGAATACAAGTACAATTTTGCATGTTTTAAAATCCACACAGTTATAGTAAAATTTCCTTTATTTCACTTAAATAAATTTCCTTTATTTAACCATTGCAGAATAATGCAATGGTTTTTCTGGACTTCTTCAATTCTTGCCATTGCATTTCTTTTATATAAATTGTCATATTGTAGTCATGTGATGATTCTTGCATTGCTAACTGTCTAACGACATTAAACGAACATTTTGTTGCACTTTAAAAAAAATTAAATTCTGCCAAGGTTCAATCACAGTGTGTTAGAGTGCCTTCCTCCCACACCAGAGACCCTGATTCGAATCCCGCTCAGAGAGGGTTGCACAAGACCAGTTACAGTGGTGCCGTGACCCGGATGGGAGTTAGGTTTAGGGGGGTGAGTATAATAGTAGCCAGCTTGTACATGCTGGGCAGTGTGTTTAAACCTCACTCCCCTGGCATCAACAGGCGCACTGGCAACTAATATTAGAGGCTGTAGCCTTTAGCCACCTCGTTACCATGCCAGAGACCCCGGTTCGACACCCGCTCATAGAGGGTTGCACAAGACCAGTTACAGTGGTGCCGTGACCCGGATGGGAGTGAGGTTTAGGGCATGATTGTAATGGTAGCCAGCTGGTACATGCTGTGCAATGTGTGTAAACCTCACTCCCCTGGCATCAAGAAGCGCACTGGCAACTAATATTAGAGGCTGTAGCCTTTAGCCTCCTCGTTAGCACGCCAGAGACCCCGGTTTGAATCCCGCTCTGTGTGGGTTAAGCAGACTGGTTACATGTGAATGCTTATGGCTGTTTTATATCAATTTGCTCTCAGGATCAATATGTCAGTCTGTTTGCCCACTGATCTTCTAGACATTCAAATGTCTGCCGTTTTGAATATGTATTTATTAAAGCACTATCAAGCTAAAATTAAAATCAACCAACCAAAATTTCAAAATTAAAGTTAAAAGGTCCATAAGAAATTACTCAAGGAAGAAAGCAGAATATAAACTTCCGAAAAACGCACACCATTGTTTTACTCTGTAATTTGATATGGAATAGTTCAAACAATGTGAAAGCAATAAAACGACAGAACAAGGAAGTTATCTGGGGTGGCATGTTTGAACAGTAACTTAGTTACCACTAGAAAATGCAAACCCAAATGCAAATGAGAGCTCTCCATGAATGCACATCTGACATGTTTTACACTGCTGTAGATGCAGGGGTCTTTCCTACTATACAGCATCATTTAATGTCCACATCATATATTGGATCAAATCTTTTTTATAACAGGAGGCGTGACATAAACAGACTTAGCAACTTTTAAAAGGAGAAGAAAACGCTTCCCATATCCTTTGTTGCTGATGACAAAGATCAAAGTCGACAGTATTTTGTTACAAATTCATTTGTCACTTGGTAGAATGTAGCGAAATGGAGCTTTTATTTAAAAAAACAGAAACATGTGATTCAATGAACTCGTCTAATGGCACATTATTTTACAGCACAGACACAAGCTGATCCTCACATCATTATCAGCTGTTGGGAGTGGATCCCGGCTCGGGTGACTGCAGGAACTCATACGGGTCTTGAACCATCTCCTGTCCAACACCCAGATGAGCTGGACTACCTGATCACAACACATGAGCAAACAGATGCATAAGAGAAATTTCACAAATGGGTGAATGTCATTAAAACATGCCCGGGGGTCGTATTTCACTCCAAAATGTCCCATTAAAGTTAGGGCTGGAAGATATATAGATGTAAAGGGATTACTGGAAAGGAGGCGGCGAGAACCGGCTTGACAATATAAGAAATATTTTAATTATAAACTGAACCAAAAAGACAAACACACACACACAAACACACATAAACACACACACAAACACAGACAGACACACACTCTCACACACACACACACACACACACACACAGACAGACAGACACACACTCTCACACACACACACACACACACACACACACACACACACACACACTCAGACAGACACACACTCACACTCACACACACACACACACACACACACACACACACACACACAAACAGACACACACACACTCAGACACAGACACACACACACTCAGACACAGACACACACACACTCAGACACAGACACACTCACACACACACACTCAGACACACTCACACTCTCACACTCACACACACACTCAGACACAGACACACTCAGACACACACACACTCAGACACACTCAGACACACTCACACACACACACACACACACACACACACACACACACACACACAGACACACACACACTCAGACACAGACACACACACTCAGACACAGACACACACACACTCAGACACAGACACACACACACTCACACACACACACACTCAGACACACTCACACTCTCACACTCACACACACACTCAGACACAGACACACTCAGACACAGACACACTCAGACACACACACACTCAGACACACTCAGACACACTCACACACACTCAGACACACTCAGACACACACACACACACACACTCACACAGACACACACACTCAAACAGACACACACACTCTCTCACACACACTCAGACACACTCACACACACTCAGACACACACACACACACACTCACACAGACACACACTCTCTCACACACACACACACACACACACACACACACACACACACACACACACACACACACACACAGCTGTCCATAAATCTCTCTCTCTCTCTGTCCCACTGCAGTCTCCAGTCGGCCTTTATCCCTCTCGAGAGCTAATTAGCCTGATTAGGGGCCGGGTGTGCAGAATCACGACCCGCCCTCCACCCTTCCACAGTTGAATATTCAGAATTTCTGCTTTATCGTTCGTTCATGGCAGATGCACTAGAAAAACTATATGTAGGTAAATATTACTGAATGTTGCCATGTCTTGTTGTTTTGGTGCATATTAATGAAAATGATTCCATGTGTTCATGAAGTAAACAGTGCAGAAAACATGCCTTGATAATTATAGCTAGATTTATACAATATTTAACTTTTTACATTAAACATTATGAAAAATAATTTGAAATGATGGCTTCTCTGTTTATAAGATAAGTAACAAAATAAATCACTATTTATAGCCATTTCAGAGCAAATGAATAAATACGGAGATGACATCATCAATTCGGGTGGATGTGGCAATATTAATGACTAATATAATGATTCATGATTAATATAAAATTAGTGGTGACCTTGACACATTTTGGACCGGTTTCATGAGATTCACCAAAATACTCTTCAGTACTGTAACATAAGTACATACATTCTTTTGAGCACTCAATGTCAGTGTCTAGCACTAGAAAGATGATCGAATACCTAAATGGTGCTGGTCCCTCTCTGAAGTGTTTGACAGGGAAGAGAGATTGGAGGACGGTCTGGATCCGACCCTGTCCACCGCTGCATCCTGGAACTCCTGCAAGAGTTTGGCGGTGTCGTCAAAGTGCTGATGGCCGTCGTCATGATCTGGCTCCTTCTTCACACATTTACCTACAGATGAGAAAAAAAACAAATAAGAAGCGAAAAACTTCCTGTAACAAGCAACCGAGAATCCAAATGAGCCTCTTAGAGGACAAGGTGGGATTTGTTTTTTCTGAAATAGTTTTTGTGTTCCCTCACGATAGTGGTGTGTTCCCTCGCAATAAGTTTTGTGTTCCCTCGCAATAAAGTTTTGTGTTCCCTCGCAATAAAGTTTTGTGTTCCCTCCCAATAAAGTTTTGTGTTCCCTCGCAATAAAGTTTTGTGTTCCCTCCCAATAAAGTTTTGTGTTCCCTCCCAATAAAGTGGTGCGTTCCCTCCCAATAAAGTGGTGCGTTCCCTCCCAATAAAGTTTTGTGTTCCCTCCCAATAAAGTTTTGTGTTCCCTCCCAATAAAGTTTTGTGTTCCCTCCCAATAAAGTTTTGTGTTCCCTCCCAATAAAGTTTTGTGTTCCCTCCCAATAAAGTTTTGTGTTCCTCCCAATAAAGTTTTGTGTTCCCTCCCAATAAAGTTTTGTGTTCCCTCCCAATAAAGTTTTGTGTTCCCTCCCAATAAAGTTTTGTGTTCCCTCCCAATAAAGTTTTGTGTTCCCTCAATAAAGTTTTGTGTTCCCTCCCAATAAAGTTTTGTGTTCCCTCCCAATAAAGTTTTGTGTTCCCTCCCAATAAAGTTTTGTGTTCCCTCCCAATAAAGTTTTGTGTTCCCTCCCAATAAAGTTTTGTGTTCCTCCCAATAAAGTTTTGTGTTCCCTCCCAATAAAGTTTTGTGTTCCCTCCTAATAAAGTTTTGTGTTCCCTCCCAATAAAGTTTTGTGTTCCCTCCCAATAAAGTTTTGTGTTCCCTCCCAATAAAGTGGTGCGTTCCCTCCCAATAAAGTTTTGTGTTCCCTCCCAATAAAGTTTTGTGTTCCCTCCCAATAAAGTGGTGCGTTCCCTCCCAATAAAGTTTTGTGTTCCCTCACAATAAAGTGGTGCGTTCCCTCCCAATAAAGTTTTGTGTTCCCTCCCAATAAAGTTTTGTGTTCCCTCACAATAAAGTGGTGCGTTCCCTCCCAATAAAGTTTTGTGTTCCCTCCCAATAAAGTTTTGTGTTCCCTCCCAATAAAGTTTTGTGTTCCCTCACAATAAAGTGGTGCGTTCCCTCCCAATAAAGTTTTGTGTTCCCTCCCAATAAAGTTTTGTGTTCCCTCCCAATAAAGTTTTGTGTTCCCTCCCAATAAAGTTTTGTGTTCCCTCGCAATAAAGTGGTGTGTTCCCTCCCAATAAAGTTTTGTGTTCCCTCGCAATAAAGTGTTGCGTTCCCTCCCAATAAAGTGGTGCGTTCCCTCCCAATAAAGTGTTGCGCTCTCACATAAAGTGTTGCGTTCCTCACATAAAGTGTCGTTCCTCAATAAAGTGTTACGTTCCTCACAATAAAGTGTTGCGTTCCCTCGCAATAAAGTGTTGCGTTCCCTCCCAATAAAGTTTTGCGTTCCCTCGCAATAAAGTGTTGCGTTCCCTCGCAATAAAGTGTTGCGTTCCCTCGCAATAAAGTGGTGCGTTCCCTCGCAATAAAGTGTTGCGTTCCCTCGCAATAAAGTTTTGCGTTCCCTCGCAATGAAGTTTTGCGTTCCCTCGCAATGAAGTGTTGCGTTCCCTCGCAATAAAGTGTTGCGTTCCCTCGCAATAAAGTTGTGCGTTCCCTCGCAATAAAGTGTTGCGTTCCCTCACAATAAAGTGTTGCGTTCCCTCGCAATAAAGTGTTGCGTTCCCTCGCAATAAAGTGTTGCGTTCCCTCACATTAAGTGTTGTGCACCCTCGCAATAAAGTGTTGCGTTCCCTCGCAATAAAGTTGTGCCTTCCCTTGCAATAAAGTGTTGCGTTCCCTCGCAATAAAGTGTTCGTTCCCTCGCAATAAAGTGTTGCGTTCCCTCACAATAAGTGTTGTGCACCCTCGCAATAATTCAGTAACCATATTGTATTCATGGTATTGGTAGTAAAACATGGTATATATATAGTAAAACCATGGTTACTAAATGGATTCAGTATTAAAAATGTTATTCACTAAAGCCCCCCCCCCAAATAAAAGCATGGTTACTATTCATAATTACTTAAATAATACTATGGTAAAACCATAGAAATAATCCCACTCTATCCTCTAAGAGGCTCTGTAGAATGTAGGCATATAAAACTATAAGGTTTTGCTGTGTATGTAATATATGAGTTCACCACCAGAGGGAGTACCTAATGTGTTGAGCAGATCTAAAGAAATGTCGGGGTAGCTCTTCATGGACATGAAATCCAGCACAGAGCCAGCTTCTAAACCACTTCCATCTGCTCCCTACAGAAACAGACACGTTTCCAGGAGAAAAATGTCATTAATTGCTACTTAAAGGCATTTGACACTTTAGCACAAAAACATCTAAATGATTTATAGCATAAAACGTACCGGCATGTCACATAAACCAGAATTGGAATCATCAATTGGCATGTGCCTTTTCTGAAATACAAAAATAACTGACTAAAAAGTTGATATTACAATACTGCTACATGGCTGCTACACAAATAAAGTTATTCTTTTTATTTCTAGAATTATTTTAATGCATGGTCGCTTGTATTGCTTTAGTATACTCGGATTATCAAGCACAAATCCCCAAGATGCATAAAAGTAGCTAATCAAAAGAACACGATTCTTTCAAATAAATAATACCTGTCTGATTTGTACGACTGCCTTTGAGTGATCGCCAGCTGTCATTTTATCCAACAGTTCATGAACGAGTCTCTTGGTGAAACTCCCACAACCCTTCACAAACTCCTGCAGACTAAAACACACAGAAACTTCCATCAACAACACAGTGTGATGACCAGCAATCCAGTTTAATGAGACGGGCAAGACCTGAGGGCGCACTGGATGCCAGTCTCATCTCCATAAGCGGAGTACAGTGTGTCCATCTCATCTGGCATCAGGTCAGGATAAATGGAGTTGTTCTGAAGGGTTTGAGTGTTGTACGCACTGCTCAAGAACGTCACTGAAACAAAACGATAGGAAACATTTGTAGCACAGGAATTCTTTGATGTCAATGATGAATGCATGAAATTAATTACTTGGGATGCTAATCATAACTTATCACTCTGATTCTACTAATTCTGGTTATTTAATAAATACATTAATGTGGGCCTGGGTAGCTCAGCGAGTATTGATGCTGACTACCACCCAGTTTGAATTGAGTGACTACAGCCAGGTCTCCTAAGCAACCAAATTGGCCTGGTTGCTAGGGAGGGTAGAGTCACATGGGGTAACCTCCTCGTGGTGGTGATTAGTGGTCCTCGCTCTCAATGGGGCGTGTGGTGAGTTGTGTGTGGATCGTGGAGAGTAGCATGAGCCTCCACATGCTGTGAGTCTCCGCGGTGTCGTGCACAACGAGTCACGTGACAAGATGCGCGGATTGACGGTCTCAGAAGCGGAGGCAACTGAGACTTGTCCTCCGCCACCCGGATTGAGGCGAGTAACCGCGCCACCACGTGGAAATTGGGCATTCCAACATTCCGCGTCCGCGCATCTTATCACGTGACTCGTTGTGCACGACACCGCGGAGACTCACAGCATGTGGAGGCTCATGCTACTCTCCACGATCCACACACAACTCACCACACGCCCCATTGAGAGCTCCTAATCGCGACCACCAGGTGACTCTACCCTCCCTAGCAACCGGGCCAATTTGGTTGCTTAGGAGACCTGGCTGGAGTCACTCAGCACAACTCCAGGGGTGATAGTCAACGTCAATACTCGCTAAAGCTACCCAGACCCTGAGATAAGAGTTTTTTGTAATTTTTCATGCATTCTCTGTGATGATTTTCAAGTAAAAACCCTAAAAATAAGATTTGGCTCTAGAGTATTGGTTACCTTTGTGTCTTCGGTCATCTTTAAATCCCAATGACGTGAGTCCAGGTACCAGCTTATTTGCCAACGAGCTCAAATCTACAGCATGAGTCTCTTCCTCTGTGAATAACCACTTGTTTATGATTAACACATCCTTCATATTCAATTAGTTTTAGATTTTAAAGTGTGATGATTGTACCCTCTGCTTCAGGATCCTGATTCACAACTGTGTATATCAGTGAACCTTCTGGGTCCTTTTTAAGGTAGCCAATCTACATACAACAAAGACACAAATGTGATAGTTTGGGATTAAAAAATGACCTCAACTTTGCTATAAACATGTCTTTAAAATAAACATATATTTGACATAAGTTAAGAGTTATAATTAGGCCCAGAGATATTATTTTTTCACATTTTTTGCTGTCATTTTGGGGGAAGACTCTGCAGAGTGGATGTAAACATAAGGAGACGAGAGTACTATAGTACTATATATCATCCAATTCGACAAAATATTTGATAAACAAACACACGAGGGGCGTGTAGAAATCGGTGAAGGTTCAGTGTTGGCCTGGTTGTAATGTCAGAGTGTAACCTCACCTTAGAGTTTGGCATCAACCGATTGAGTCGATCCCGCGCTTCATCTGCCGCATGTTCCACCAGTGCCAATACGTGCTCCTCCGCCGTGCTGTCCGTCAAACTGCAAGCGTTGCCCTCCACTTCATATAGATCACTACACAATAAACACATCCGCTGAGTCACACAACTGCAAAACATCCCCTGAAATGCCATGAAAACATTCTACGGCACACCGCTATCCCACATAGGCTAACCATCGTCAATATTTTTCCTTTTCAAGAACTTGTCCATGTTTTCGGTCCATCCTAGTCGCATGTCGCAAGTCACACACAGTGCTTGCATTAGACTTTGTCATCGTCCGTCAATTTGATGGACAGGGTCGTAAAAATTCAGTCATAATCTATTATCACCCGTCACCCGTCAGAAGAGAACAGATGAACAACAGAGACACGAAGCAGATGAACGTTACAGGCCACTAAAACACGACATATTACAAAAAACAAATACGATTAAAATATGAACAAAACACATAAAAAAACTGAATAGAACGACTGTTCTCAAACCTTCCTCCTGGTCCGCATCGACTTAAACTCGCCTGTGCGTAATCAAATGCATCAAGGGAGACTGATCCTGAGGTGATTGTCATTACATTTTGCACCTTTGCCTCGGACAGACGACTTCTCGTGAGAGTTTTAAATTGGTTCTAGAGGCTGAACATCAGCGTCAAGCGCCGCATCACCCTCCACATGACAAGAGTTGCAGAAAGCGTCACAGAGGGCGATTTTACCAGTTTGCCACGTGAAAAAGTCGGAGGTGTGCACAATAAACACTGAAAACAAGCATTTGGAAGAGAGGAAAAAAGCTTGCAGTTGCTTTGATAGCAGAAAGTAATAAAAGGACTCGATTATGTTTAGAAGCGTTTTCTTGGTGAATTTAAATTAGTTTAATAACTGTGGTCTCTGGTCATTCATAAACGATAAGGTAATATTTAATTAAAAGAAATTATGAGACATTCAATGACTTCACAGACTTCAATGTATTCTGCAGCGCTGACGTGAGTCATGTGATGACCCTTTACTCGTATAAACATCACACGCTTCATAGACTTCAATGTATTCTGCAGCGCTGACGCGAGTCATGTGATGACCCTTTACTCGTATAAACATCACTCGCTTCATAGACTTCAATGTATTCTGCAGCGCTGACACGAGTCATGTGATGACCCTTTACACGTATAAACATCACTCGCTTCATAGAGTCATGTGATGACCCTTTACACGTATAAACATCACTCGCTTCATAGACTTCAATGTATTCTGCAGCGCTGACGCGAGTCATGTGATGACCCTTTACACGTATAAACATCACTCGCTTCATAGACTTCAATGTATTCTGCAGCGCTGACGCGAGTCATGTGATGACCCTTTACTCGTATAAACATCACTCGCTTCATAGACTTCAATGTATTCTGCAGCGCTGACGCGAGTCATGTGATGACCCTTTACTCGTATAAATATCACTCACTTCGTAGACTTCAATGTATTCTGCAGCGCTGACGCGAGTCATGTGATGACCCTTTACACGTATAAACATCACTCGCTTCATAGACTTCAATGTATTCTGCAGCGCTGACGCGAGTCATGTGATGACCCTTTACACGTATAAACATCACTCACTTCATAGACTTCAATGTATTCTGCAGCGCTGACACACGTCATGTGATGACCCTTTACTCGTCAATACATGACAATATAAATAATAATAATAGTTTAATAATAAACTGAACCAAAAAGACACAGGTTTCGGGCAGCTGCCTGTAAATCTCTCTCTCTCTGTCACACTGCCATCTCCAGTTGCTCTTATCCCTCTCAAAGACTTGATTATGCCGATGGGTGTGTAGCATCACGACCCGGCCCCACCCTCCTCCCTGCCACACTAAACTAATAATAATAACAATACTTTTTTAGAAATACATTTATGCACTAATCAGTATAATGCCACAAATGCGGTCAATTGAGCTCAAATTGTTATGAACCCAGAATATTCCTTTAAAAGCAAAGTAAAGATCATCAGCCGCCTGTGCTTTACCTGATGATGGGCTCTTTGGCCGGCTGCTTTTTGGATTTTTTTGGGTATTCAGTGTGGATGGGCATGATCTCAGGCACAGGTTCCTCAGGGGCAATGTCGTCGTCTCCCAGTATGGCAGCCTGCTGAGAGAAATCCATGTCCTGCATGAAAGACATGCTGCGCTTCAAAGCTAACAGCCGATCCTGTGAACATAGCACAAATACAGCAACACAGCACCCATTTACTCCTCCTGCGGGAGGCCTGAGGAATGCCATGGAGATGGGAGGGCGAGGAATGACCAGTATGGTATGGATTGGCAGGACTTTTACCCACAGATCACTCGAGCCAAATTGATCATGTCATCAAAACAATTTCACTAATTTCACTCGTCCTTTCCCTTTAACCCCCTTACACTGGTGCCGAAACCCAGGAAAGGAGGCGGCAAGAACCGGCTCAACAATATCAATGATATTTAATTAAATAAAAAGACACACACAAACACATACGGGGCATCTCGTTACTTAATCGTGCGCATTAGAAGGGCATTTGAACTGCATGAGCATGATGGCACGGATGGACTGGATGATATACATCAAAGGCAAACAGTTTGCAATAAGAAACTGCAAATATCATGTTACTTTGCTCATCATTTTGAAGCCTGTGTGGAGGAGTTTCTTTGCAGCCTTGTAGTAAACCGTCTCTGGTCGGTTATAAACCATGGCGTTGTCACACATCAGCTTGAAGTCTGCCTGGAGATGTTAAAGACACACATTTTCAGATCAGATTGAAATGTTTTATTTATAGCCGTTGATCATATTTACATTACATTAGAAAGCACAGCATGCAACATATTTTAAAGACCCCATGAAACCAAAACCGGCATCTTGTGGCATTTTGTTTAAAGTAGCAAATCGTGATTAGCAGTTGTGAAGTAGCCTAAAGTCTATTAGCCAAAAATGGGATGAGCCCTTTTCAAACACATAATAATCCATGGCACAAATGCGACTGTTCAACACCGACTGATCATGGTAAAGTAGCAAAGGCTTCACAAAACAGGCACATCTTAAGACGGGTTTTAAACATGTTTACAGAGGCTAATAAGATAGTGGTATTCCATTCTACAACTTCGGGCCAGCGACCGAGAATGCATGATCTCCTTTACTCTTTATGCATGCACGGGGAATATCAAAGTGCAGCTGGTTATTAGATCCAAGCGATCGCTGGGGGTGGTGAAAATGAATAAGCTCAGAAGACTATTCTGGTGCCAGTCCATGTAGAGCTTTAAAAACATATAGCAAAACTTTATATGGTGTTCTATATTGAATAGGTTGCCAGTGCAGAGATAATCCCTCTTTCTTGTATTGGTCAGCAGCCTTTGCAGTTGTGTAAGCGAGGACTGACTTACACCCAGATATTAAGCATTACAATAGTCAAGACATGATGAAATAAAGGGATGGATTACATTCTCCAGGTCATTAAATGATCAGACAGATTTGAGTTTAGCAATATTTCTCAGTTGAAAGTAGGGCTGAAACGTTATCTACAACTAGGGCTGCCACTAACGATTATTCGACTATTCGGTCAATGTGGCAGGGTGGAGGGTGGGGTCGAATCCCTCTCGAATGCTTGATTAGCCTAATACGGGACCGGGTGTGTAGGATCATGACCCGGCCCCGCCCTCCGCCCTGCCACAGTCGATTAATCATTCGCTCTTAACCGATTATTCAGCTTGTACCCCGACTTAAAAGGTTGAATTAAACGTGCTTACTAACAATAAAGAGGACAAAATCATCTTTTAAAAATATCTCTAAAATACATTCACTGAATTAACAGGAAAAAATACTTTTTATTAAAGGGTTAGTTCGTCACTTCAAACTGGAGCTTACGCTACGCCTACGTCACACGGCGGAACTCGACTCTCTTGTGAACGCGCAGACGGCCGTTACCGTAGATCGTTAGATTAGTCGATTATCGAAATAATCGTTCATTGCAGCCCTAGTCGAAAGCAACAATTTAACTGTTTGTCAAACTTTAGGTCTGTGAGCAATACCTTGAATTCTGTGATTGTTTTGTATTCGTTCGCGGCGATTTTGTCCTTCATTGTGCTGAAGTCCATGGGATGTTTTATTATAGTGGAGTAGCCCGGTGCGATGGCTTCTGTTACAGGGAAAGCAAAGAATCCGTGTTGATCTTTCCTGTTGATAAACAAACGTTGTCCTCATATAATTCAGGTTTCGACGAAAGGCGAAATGTTGAAAATCACAATCATCTGCTTTCACAATGTCTCACCTCTGCAGCAGACGCAGGAAATGCTCCAAAAGCTGCTGGCCAGGGGTGGATTCACTTTCTAGGAAAAGCAAAGAGGTTGAAATTGAGGTTGCAAACAGGGTGTAGTTCAGTCATTTTAATATAAGGAAATATCATTAAAATGGAACGAAATCATATCAGCTTTGAGTGTAGATCTGATGTCATTTTTTTGGTATGAATTACCCTTAAAGTTCAATATATTGTTTTATAAATGTATCTGAATCAGTTTGTTATGCTGGCAAATTATCATTTTAACAAACTAAGTCTAACCAGTGCAGATGAAAAAAAAGATATTCCAAATCAGGTCTTTTTTTAGTCCCTCTGACTTGTTTATGCTCTATGTGTGACTGGAGCTGCGTCCGAAATCGCTCACTTGTTCACTCAATCACTATTTCCAATGTAGTGGATGTCTGCGAGTGCCCTATATCAGGCAAGAAGTGAACGAAATGAGTGAGTGAATTTGGATGCTGAGAGCGCTGGAGATGACGCAGAAACAACTTCATCACTGTGGCAGCGGGGGGGGGTGTGTGGTCAAGTGCCCGTCCGGAGAGAGTGAGGGAGAGAGAGAGTGAGAGAGAGAGGGAGAAAAGGGCTCTTCCGCCCTCGGGTACGCCACCAAATGGTTCTCTGCAAGCTTCCTCCAGCGACGCCGGACAGTGGCACTGGACCCATTCCGCTGTCCCGTTTGGCAGACCATGAATCAGCTGCTCCAGTACCACCTGGTCGATCACTCCCCCGACGTCAGGATTCCCTGGCATCAGCCATTTCTGGCACGCGTCTCGGAGCCGCTGGGAGAAAGCAAAAGGGCGGTCGTCTTCCCCCAGCTTCAAGGACCGGAACAGCTGGCGATACTGTTCCGCACTGCGACCCACCCGCTGCAGGATAGCCTTTTTCAGGTCCGCGTAGGCCAGGAGATTAGCCTCCGGCAACTGTTGGGCAGCAAGCTGGGCTTCCCCGGACAGTAATGGAAGGAGACCATTGTTCACGTGGCCAGCCCCAGATCTCCGGCGTTCTCTCGAAGAGGTCGATGAAGGCCTCCGCATCATCTTTCAGAAGCGTGGGGGGGGGGGGCATCTGGGTGTGGATGTCAGGGGTCGCAGCCGGGGCTCTCTCCTGGCCAAGGAGGCTCCGGATCGTGTGCCTGTCCTCTGCTTGAGCCCGCAGGATTTAGAAGAACCGTCGGTCCTGGTCTTGTCTGCAGCTCAATCAGGGACTGTTGGTGTGTCTGATGCATCCCGGCAAGGGACTGGAGGCTCTCGGCCAGCTGGGAGGACTCCATGGGGCATACTCGGAAATCCTGGGTTTCGGCACCAGTGAAACGGGTTCAGGAGCTAAGGAGGACACGAAGGCGAATAGGTCCTCTCAAGGTAAATATTTTATTGGCCCGCTGCAGTGCAGACAGCTCCACAATAATTGCAGTATAACACAGCTTCAATTTACAACAATCAATTCAAGCCCCAGACTCTCTCTCCCTCTCTCCGGACAGGCACTTGACCACACCCCGCTGCCACAATCACATATGTATTTTATCATAATAACAATAAGAATAATACTACTTGTCATTCTCATAAAATGGTATATACAGTAAATAATTGTTTGTCATGTTTAAACCCATTAATATACATTTAATACTGCTTATAAATGCAAAGAAGAGATGACGTGTGCATAGCGCCCTCATGTGACTGTAACACAGTACTAAAGTTATTAATAACAACATCCATTGTTATTAGATGGATACGTACATGTGATAACCGAATATTTGAATAATTTCCACTGTGCTCACTCTTCTGAGTGAATAATAATATCACCTCTGAATTACTGAAGAAAGAAATCACTTTAATTGCATTTTAAAAGCAAAATAAAACAATCTGTATATTAGTCTGTTATGTAAATCAACAGCTGTAAACTGGCATCTCGTACTCTCTCTCCCTGCATGTCAGTCCTCCCCGCATTGGTTTACGGGAAAGATAACGTTGGCAAGTGAACATTGGTTGCACACTCTAAATCAGAATGCATTGTGGGTAAGAATGAGTGAACAAATGTAGGGAACAAGATGTAAGGGATGAATTCAGACTCTACAACAAAATGTATGACACCCGAAATAGTACACTATATACAGTAGTGGATGGGGCGATTTCGGACACAGCAAGGTTTTTATCGTAATAGCGAATTTCTTCTTCATAATTAACCAAAATGATTGATTAATGAATAATAGATTTGTTGCAAAAACTGGTTGTAATGCAATAAAATTCCAATCATTTAATTTCAATTCAAAGGCTAATCCAAAGTCACACTCGTGATCTGAAAGTGATCCAACGCTTAAATTCTGCATTTCAGCACTGTTGTACCTTGCTGAGTTCGACAGGCTCTTAAGGGCCGTTCCGACTGCTGCTCCACCTCCACTTTCACTTTCACTCCAGGATGAAACTCATCGGCTTCAGGTTCAGATTCAAATTTCTCCCTCTTCCTCTTCCTGTCCTCTACAACCACCTGATGCATAAGAGTTCCTTCAGTAAAAGCACTTACCTGACATCAATATAAACAAACAGGTCATCTGTGTCGTTACCTCCACAGGCTTCGGCAGGGTGAAAGGCTCCCCTGGTACATCAGCAGCATTCTCTGACTGATCGCGCTCACGTTTCTTCCTCTTTTCCTCCTGGATGAAATCAATAGAGCAGTAAGAAGAATGGTAAACAACAACCTCAAGACACAAAACTTTGATATTGGCTAGACAAAGCCATGCCTGAAAGCTTAAAATAGCTTTAAAATATTGAATTTTGACAGTTATTTGGCCTTACAGATAACTTGATTTAAGTGAGTGTTTTGGGTTGTTGATAGGTGGCTGATTATGTGTTCTGAGTGGTTGCCAGGGTGTTGCTAGGGCGATTGAGAAGGATTTCTGAGACATTCCTTGGTAGTTGCTTTAGTGTTTTGGGTGGCTGCTAGAGCAATGCAATGTGGTGTATACATTCAATGAGCTCAATGGTATTTGATCATCAGACACAGGAAAAGGCTGAAGGTCTGTGCAGTTTGGTGGGTGGAGCTTAAAATATCCAGGACGAATAGTCAAAACAGTGTTGGAGATTTTCTTTAAACTTGAACCCAGGTTTGTACAAAAAGAGTGTTTTGGTTTTGTCAAGTCAACATTAATCTCCTAACAATGACAACATTGTAAGTGTATAAAGTGTTGCTCCGTTCACTCACCTTCTTCCTCCTCCTCTCATCATCATCTACATACTTTTCCTTCTCAGATTTCTTCTTCTTCTTCTTTTTCTTTTCTTTGTGGCGCTCCCACTCGTGGTCCGAGCGGTCGTCGTAGTAACTGGAGTCATGTCCTGAGCCCGACAGCTCGGTCACTTCACTGCCGCCCACCTTGAGCACCAGCTTCAGGGGCTTCTCTAACGGTTTGTTCTCATAATCTGTCAAAAGGCACACAAAACCATCAAGAGTTATTCCGCAAATGAGGAAGATTCCAGTGTTATTAAAACAACAATGGAATAGACAATTTATGACAAATGACAAACATTAATACATAAATATAATATAATGCAATATAGTATAATCTATGTTCCCACAGGATGAGGGCTGGTGGATATTGTTCAAGGGATACAGCTGTGCAAAATACAAAACAATGCAGATTATAGTGTAACGGTAGCCAGCTGGTAGGTTGCTGTGCAGTGTGTAAACCTCACTCCCCTGGCCTCAAGGGGCGCACTAGCGACTGACACACTAGTCCACCTCCCATGCCGGAGACTACGGTTCAAATCCCGCTCGGAGCAGGTCGAGCAGGACCGGTTAAAGTGGTGCCATGACCCGGATGGGATTGCGGTGTAGGGGGATGAGTGTAATGGTAGCCAGCTGGTAGGTAGCTGTGCAGTGTGTAAACCTCACTCGCCTGGCCTCATTTTTCTGTAAATTGCTTGTCTCATGATTTGTTTTATTGTAACCGGCTCAACCTGCTCCAAGCGGGATTCGAACCAGGGTCTCCGGCATGGGAGGCGAGCTAGTGTGTCAGTTGCAAGTGTGCCTGTTGAGGAACAGGGGAGTGAGGTTTACACACTGCACAGCTAAATGGTCTGCACTAATATAGCGCTTTTTTAACCTTAGCAGTTTTCAAAGCGCTTTACACTGTGACTCATTCACACACACCAATGGTGGCAGAGCTGCCATGCAAGGCGCTAGGCTGCCATTGGGAGCAACTTACAAGCTGGCTGCCGTTACACTCACCCTCACTAGACCACACTCCCATCCGGGTCAAAACACTACTATAACCGGTCCTGCTCAACCTGCTCCGAGCGGGATTCGAACCAGGGTCTCAGGCATGGGAGGCAAACTAGTGCATCAGCTCGCCTCATATGCCGGAGACCCCGGTTCAAATCCCGCTCGGAGCAGGTCGAGCCGGTTACAATAGCACCATGAGACAAGCAAATTACAGAAAAAAGTATTGAAAGTTTACTATTTAGACTGCAAACACAGACCAGACAAAATACAGGTTATTAATGCTTTTCACCTCCTTATTAAACCATGTATTAGCACAAGACAATTTCAGATCATGTACATTTCTTGAAAGTTATGAGCAATATTTTCCTAGAACTATGGAAAATACAAAGCATCATGAAATCAAATCCCCTACCTAGTGTTAATACTAAAAGACAACAAAACACCCACTGTCAGAACTGCTTTAAACTACAGCAATAAACAAATCAGTAAAACAGATTAAATCAAAACACACGACTGTCCCCCTCAGATGTGTCTTTTCAGCGCTGTGAAGGGATTATACAAATGAAAAACATCTACTGACGTGTTTTTGTATGAATAAAACACATAGATCACAGCGTATATTTTATTCATCATTTAAAACAATAAAACACTTAAAAAAAAAACACTCCGAAATAATCCCCCAATGTCCCACAGGCATTTTCCACAACACTCACCTCCTTCAACCGTTCTCCATTTGGGTCTGTGTTTCTTGTGTTTCTTCCCCATTGTCTGTATTTATTTGTTTGTTAAATCAGTTTGTTTTTGTTTAGAAATATTTGCGTGTATCTTTTTAAATGATCTCTCGTCAGTCAGTCCAGCAACAACATTAGCGGCTAACGTCAACATCCGGCGCCAGGCTGACGTCACTACAGTATCAGGCTTACGTCACCGTTTGCGCGGTAAACTCGAGTTTGTCAGTCGCTGAATTGGTGAGGTGAGTGTGTTACATGAAACAAATTCAGCTTTTTGTATTATATGTTAATATATAATAATTTAACGATAATCAACGCAATTAATTTGTAGAATTATGTCAACTGAATACAATGATTTCGTGTAAGATTTGATTTTTGGAGAGCGCGTGATGTTTAGGACGGTAAAGGCTGCGTTTTAAAACCTAGTGAGCTGCCTAACTAGTCGACTACATTTTAACGCACTTACATACAAGGTACAAAAGTGCTGACTAGGTAGGCAGCTCAACAGGCTTTGAAACACTGCGAAATAGGCCTTACTAAAAGTAGTGTGAACAGTACCATAACAGTAGGTAAGATGATGAACTGAATGATTACTATATTAGTCTACCATAGTATTTACTTTAAGTATACTGTCACATGAACAACGTTTCCATCCAAGTTTTTTTTGCGATAACAGTAGCGCATCAGAATAATGCTGATGGAAACGCAAATTATAGCTAAAATTTCATAAGTGACGACATTATATTTTTACGTTTATATCTTGAATGTAAAATGTAGTGTCACATGACAGAATTTACCCCAATCATTAGCCTGTGTTAATCACGACGACAAGGTATACATCCTTGGAAGCAAATTTATTGTACATGTTCATGGATTGATCTTCACTGCATATATATATTATGCTGCAAACATGACACTTCCAGGAGTACCAATACAAATATCTCGTATCATGCACCTGTCATCAACAAGTACAAGGAGAACAAATGAACGGCCACTCTTTGCGATTCATTTAATCGCTGCAGCCATCCGTTTAATTATTAAAGTTGCTTTTCCACAGCATTCAAAATAATAGATGGCTGTCTTGGAATTAGCCCATAATACAAATAAAACAACAACTGTTATTTCTGCGCACAAAGATGTTTTAAATGAAAAATAAACACATTTAAATATTGGAAATCTAACCCTCTATACCTCGCATTTGCTGAGCTTCTTCAGAAAATGTAAATTGCATTATGAAGCTAAAATTAATTTTAGATGACAATCAAGTTCATTTGGTCGTTAAAAGTTGCTGGGAAAATATGCGGGACATAATGCAGTTGTGATGGTGATGCTTTAGATTAGATGATTGCTCAAAAAAGCCTATTGAATATCAGGAATGTATCATATGAAAACCCTGATATTACACCGCATAAATATTTATTTAATAGCTGTGCACACCGATGGATGGTCCTAGTACTAAGACCGAAAGTTTTCCCCACTGTTTGGTGCAGGTTGCCTGATTTGTTTTTGGGTCGGAACCAGTGGAAATAGGTGCAACATCAGGACCAATATTAAAGTCCTATCAGAGCAATTTTGCACACCCAAGATGAAATTGAGCACACAAAAAGTTGTTTTGCATGCGCAAGATGATATTTTGAGCGCAAAAAAAAATGTCTACACGCGTACGCGTAAGGTGAAATTGAGCACACAAAGATATTTTGCATGCGCAAGATGATGCAACATAAAAAGTTATTTATTGCATTTTTTGAACTCAAAGTTTAATTTATCTTTAACAAAAATGAATTCATTTTGAGCAAAAGAAAATACTTTTTGCACTTGAATAAAGTTTATTTGAATTTGCTCAGAAGTCTTAAATTTTGATTTATTCTCCAACCCACTCTGCATTCAAAATACCTTTTGCATGCACAAAATATCATCTTGTGCATGCAGAAAAATTTTTGTGCACTCAAAATATAATTTTGAGTGCACAGAATTGTGGCACAAGTATAACTCTAGACATATCCTCCCATATGATAGTGTCATGGTATTGTTGTTTTTAGTGTAGGGCTTCAGTTCTAAGATCATATTTGTCAAGCCTATAAATCTGATTATTTCTTCACTTCACCTGGATCACATTTGACTTGGTTGTTTTAAACTGATTAGCCTATGTGTTGTTTGTAAGTTACTCTGTAGGGAGCTGCCACTTGAGTCAACTGCACTTTGAGTAATGGACATTTCTGATCAACACATGACTGAGGTTGGCATAATCCGTCCTGAAGTGCACATAGAGGTTCATGTGAAATCTGAGAGGTATGTCATGAATTAATGTATGGAAGTATATTAACAACAGATGTCTTTGAAACAAAAAAGCACATTAATAGGACTACTTGAAAAATAAACCCAGTGCATTAACAGTGCTTGCTGTTTTTTTTATACTGTTTAAGCATGTACATACAGCATATTATACATTATACTATATTCTTCCAGTGATGCAGACAGCCTTGTCCTATCCTCTATAGAATGATATCTAATTTTTCGTATTCACTCGCCTCAATACGGGTGGTGGAGGACGAATCTCAGTTGCCTCTGCGTCTGAGACCGTCAATTCGCGCATCTTATCATGTGGTCTTGTTATGCGCATTACCATGGAGATGTAGCGCACGTGGAGGCTTCACGCTATTCTCTGCGGCATCCATACACAACTTGCCACATGCCCCACCGAGAGCGAGAACCACATTACAGTGACCACGAGGAGGTTACCCCATGTGACTCTACCCTCCCTAGCAACCGGGCCAATTTGGTTGCTTTGGAGACCTGGCTGGAGTCACTCAGCACGCCCTGGATTCAAACTCGCGACTCAGGGGTGATAGTCAGCATCAGTACTCGCTGAGCTAACCAGGCCCGCACACATTAACACTTTTAAAGTGTTGAACACGTTACAAAACATTTCACTATTGACGAATCCCCGACGACTCGCAACGGAGTACACGCGAGAAGTGATACGAGATACGGAAACAAATGCATCGCCATATGTTACGCATTTCAGAATATGATGTGTATGTTTTTAATCATATATTTTATTGGTTACAATATGAAAAAGTACCTCCTACTGAAAAGTCGACCTATTTGCTGACCTGACCGTCCAAGAGAATTGGGAATTTCTCTCCAGCTCTTCTCTTCCTCCTCCCGGTTGTGCTACAGTTCAGGAACGTCAAATAGGCGCAGATGCTCCTGCCAATGTTCCACTAATTTATCCTCCATTTCTTCAGTCCAATGAGACTTTCTTGATACCTTCATGCTAGTTGATGCTCAGTTGCAGGTACATCAGGACTCCTCCCACTGAAACGTTACGTGTCCTGTTTCTTGCTCTCTCATTGGCTGTAGGTCAACGCTGCAGTTGTGTTCAGTCAACACATTTCACATGTTATGATTTGGAATCGCAGACAGGTCCACATATTTAACATTATCTAGATATCACGCGGACATCGGCGACGCGTCGCCGCTTCTCTCAGATCGCATCTTTGATAGTTCATACATTGCGATCGTCGCTCACGGGAGCGAGATCCGATTTGCCTACGATTTCAGGCTTTTGTCGGTGATCTCCACAAAACTGTCAGCGAGCGAAAATCAGGCTTAACATTGTGTAAACTCTGCATTAGATGATCACGCTCTGTGTTTACATGAATACCTCACCAAGACGGGCATTTTGGTGGATTTTTAAATATATTTGACATGTCCAGCACACACACATATGCCGCCTGTCAATAAAATAGGATAATAAGAATATGAATTTCTTAATAAGTGACACAGGCCTAGGCTATCACAAATATAGCTGGTTATTTTTTTTTGTTATTGACTGTTTTAATCAGTCTGCTTGTCTGGTTGCATCCCTTGAAAATGCAAGCCCTAGTGGTGGTGGCGTAGTGGGCTAAAGCACTTAACATGCAATCAGAAGGTTGCTGGTTCGATCCCCACAGTCACCACCATTGTGTCCTTGAGCAAGGCACTTAACTCCAGGTTGCTCTGGGGGGATTGTCCCTGTAATAAGTGCACTGTAAGTCACTTTGAATAAAAGCATCTGCCAAAATGCATAAATGTAAATGCAGGCCCTATTAATGCAATGTGGGTGTTTTTTTTCAATGCAATTCAACATGATTTTTCTTCAAAGACACTTGTGATTTAAAATACTGCCATATTTAATGGCCTTTATAATATTCTAAGATTAGATACTGATTTAGCTTGAACAAATAAGGATCTGTTGGATAGAATATGAAACATGTGTAACACTTTATAACTTAGTACTAATGCTAATGTATATAAACTTTCATATAAGCTTCTAACTCTTTCAATCCAGTCCAATTAAAATCTCAGCCCCCTCCCCATACATTTTTCACTCTGAAAAACAGTAAAATGGGTTGTTAACTATATTTGCTCTGTGTTTGAAATGGTCTGAATGTATGTTTACAGCACGGTGAAAAGATCTGACGTACGGCCGCACGTGTTGGCACTGCTGGATCGGCACAGTTCGATTTTAGGGTGCTACAAGTGGACGGAGTTTGACGATGAATTTCTAACCAAAAATGTGGAGTCAATTACTGTAGCGGATATAACCGGTCAGAAAGTAAATACAGAGTTTTTCCCCCTCTCATCTCTCTAGACCTTCTACTTTATATCTTATAATACATCCTTTTGAAATATTTTAATACAAAACTACCTGAGAAAAGTTTGGACACACTTGACTGAACACCCTGAACAACTTTGCCTCACGAACCATTGCTGTCAATCAAATCATTGTTTTAGCTTCATCGATTATTTGGAAAACCCACTTTTGCGAACTAGTCCTAGTGTCACGATTCACTGTTGTCTGCCCTGTGTTTTGCCTCTGTCATCTGTTCCCCATGGACTACACTTCCCATAATTCCCTGTTCTCATCACTGCCAGCTCTCTTGACTTTTTCCCTGCATTACAGAACAACTGACCAAGAACAATCAACCAACAGGGCATAATGTACAAAAAGACGAATGAGTAGACGAAACACAGGTGAGGACAATGACCGCTGGCAGTGATGAGGGCAGGGACTTATGGGAAGTGTAGTCCATGGGGAACAGATGACAGAGGCAAAACATAGGGCAGACAACAGTGAATCGTGACACCTAGGTTTTTCACCCGGCAGCAACAAAACCTGTACAGGAATGATCTTTTGGACAGCCAAGATCAATAATCATCCCCCCAAAAAATGGAACTTTTTACTTGTCAAAGCAATGACAAGGTAATGAAACAAAAATGGCCGTGGCCAAGTATACCCAAACCCCTAAAACTCATAAACGACAAACCCGATTATCATCAAATTTTCTACACGTATGCGACATGTTATTCTGTAGATTTGTGCAAAATATTATGTAAATCGGACAATAGGTGGCACTGTAACAGTTATATGAAGCCATTTCTCTATGATACCTAACCTGATGGTTATGAACATAATGACATTTTATCACTATTTTAGTTGATATCTGACAACAAGCATATATGTAATTGATTTACTAATTGAGATACTAATTAAAGTGCTTTAAATGGTAAATGGTCTGCACTTATATAGCGCCTTTTATTAACCTTAGAGGTTATCAAAGCGCTTTACACTGTGACTCATTCACACACCAATGGCGGCAGAGCTGCTATGCAAGGTGCTAGCCTGCCATTGGGAGCAACTTGGGGTTCAGTCTTGCCCAAGGACACTTCGGCATGTGGAGTCATGTGGGCCGGGAATCGAACCGCCAACCCTGCGATTAGCGGCCGACCCGCTCTACCACCTGAGCCACAGACGCCCTTTAAAGGCTTGAACCCCGTTCCTTGTTTAAAATATTACAATTAAAACAAAAACTGAAAAGTTGTGAGTGCATATGTATTCACCCCCTTCGCATCTGGTCCAACCAGTTAACATCATAAGTCACATACGAAGTTGTTTAAGGTCATCCTTTGTGCAATCAAAGTGTCACATAATCGGTCACATGATGTCAGTTTAAGTACACCTGGAGTCTGCAACACCAAGGAGCTCCCCAAACAGGTCAGAGACAAAGTTGTGGAGGAGTACAGATCAAGGTTGGGTTATAAAAAAAATATCCCAAACTTTGAACATCCCACGAATCGCCATTAACTCCATTATAACAAAATGGAAAGAATATGGCACACTCAAGATTTCATTTTTATAATTGTCTTAATTATTGTTTGTGTCACAATAAAACATTTTGCACCTTTAAAGGTGTAGCCACGTTGTGCTAATCAAATGGTACAACATGCTTACCACTTTGAAGGTGCAAGAATAAGTAGATGTGTCCAAAACTTTTCACTGGTAGTGTAAGTCAGTTTTATTACAATACATATTGTTTTAAACCACCTGTAGTTAAAATAGTAGTGTCTCTACATATTATGTATGTCACATCATGTCTAAGCTCTCTTTTATACCCTGCAGCTTGTGGATCTGAAGGCTCACAACCTCTGTATCCATATTTTCTCTCTCAATGATGACAGTCCAAACACTCTCAACCTAGACGTGGAGGAGGAGCTATCTGCTGCCAATCATTGGCTCCTCCCAGCAGGTCAGTATACATGACACAGTGGTGGCTCAGTGGTTGAGGCTCAGGGTTACTGACCAGAAGGTTGGGGGTTCAAGCCCCAGCACCACCAAGATGCCACTGTTGGGCCCTTGAGCAAGGCACTTAACTCCAGGTTGCTCCGGGGGGGATTGTCCCTGTAATAAGTGCACTGTAAGTCACTTTGGATAAAAGCGTCTGCCAAATGCATAAATGTAAATGACACACCCCCATCCAGTGCAAATCTCAATCACAAGCTCATTTAAAGGTAAAAATTCAGCCAAAATTAAAATTCCCAAACGTGAATGCATTTATTTTGAGCAATCTTTACACAGATTTTTAAGGGCAGAGAACACATTTTAAGCACCATAAAGCTTGTGCGCTACATTACTAAAGTCTTCTAAATCCATATATTGAGTTGTCGTTCTTTGTAAAATATTCCCCTCTGCTGCAGCTCTCAAACCGGCTTCTCAATTCTGCATAGTCAAACTGGCGTGTCATGTGCAAACATGTGGAATCACAACACTGTGTGAAGATTTTTCTAAATATTTCCATTTGCATTGCACAGAAAAAAAAAAGAAAGGTGAATAAATTATTTGTCATTTTTGGGTGAACTGTTTGTATTATTTTGGATCAAATGCACCTCTTTGTTTTTCACAGTGTCACCAGTTCTAGAATAACTGACCTGCAGTTTAGATTAATCCCCCCCATGTAATATTACTGTAAAGGGATTAATGGAAAGGAGGCGGCGAGAACCAGCTTGACAATATAAATTATATTTTAATGAGGAACTGAAACCAAAAAGACAAACACACACACAGGTGTGGGACAGCTGCCCATAAATCTCTCTCTCTGTCCCACTGCAGACTCCAGTCGGCCTTTATCCCTCTCTGAGGCTTGATTAGCCTGATTTGGGGCCGGGTGTGCGGAATCACGACCTTGGCCCCGCCCTCCACCCTGTCACATTCCTTCCTCGTTCTCTCAGGCCGGGGAACCCCCGGCATGACGTCCCCCCCCTTTCCGTGGGGAGGGGCGTGCCTAACGCCCGTCTGCCGGCAGGACATCCCCGCCTTCCTGAATCTGGGAGGGGACAACAATTATTAAAAACACAGGAGGTACTCCCTGTAACAGTGCAGTACCCCTAAAAACCAAAGTCAAATTTTAAAGAGAGGGTAAGGTCAAAACGGAGTGGCAGTGGGAGCGAGAGAGAGAGAGAGGAAAAACACTTGCCGGTTCTCCGATACGCCACAGCTTGGTCCTCGGCCACCCTCACCCCTTAATGGACGACAGCCACGCCTCCCCGGGTGGATCGGAGGCAGTCCTGTGTTTTTGGTGGACGGTAGGGGTCTCCCCACCCCTGGCAGTGGTAACCGCTCCAGGCGGTTGGTTGGGAGCCCCTCCTCCCCTGTCTTCCAGGCGGCCGGGCTCCTCCGGTGGATGGCCGCGGCTACTCCTCCTTTGGGGTGGATGGTAGCGGCGAGAGCTCCACTACGGCGCATCCCTCCTCCTTCCCAGGTTTCGGCACCAGTGTAAAGGGATTAAAGGGAAAGGAGGCGGCGAGAATCGGCTTGACAATACAAATAATATTTTAATGAAGAACTGAAACAAAAAGGTGTCGGACAGCTGTCCGAAAATCTCTCTCTCACACTGCAGCTTCCAGTCGGCCTTTATCCCTCTGAGGCTTGATTAGTCTGATTAGGGGCCGGGTGTGCAGCATCATGACCCGGCCCCGCCCTGTCATAATTACATTTTTTATTTATTGTCATTTTTACAATAATGTGGAAAAGTCAGTGTGACAATTGTAAAGCAGTACTTACAGTAAGTACATGTTGAGGGAAACATACACTACACTAATGGATATCAATCTATAAATGCATGAGCCCAATAGTAATACAGTATCTTCATGTCTTATAGCTGAGCTTCACGGCATTTGGGAAAGCTTGGTTTATGAGGAAGACATCAAAGAACAAGTAAGACGCATTCATGCACCAAATAATAAGTACCACCAAACCCTGCTTTTAACAAGATGTTGCCTTCACTTTGGTCTCCAGCTCTTGGATTATGTTTCCACAACAATCTTCTTCTCTGACAAAAACGTTGACAGCAATTTAATTGCCTGGAATCGTGTCGTGTTACTTCATGGTAAGACTTAATCCGCGCAATCGCAGCTTGTTTCAAGTCTCAGCATTCTTTATTGAATATCAGCTCGTGGCGTGTTTACACAGTTGCTGTATCTCTCATAAACCCTCAGGGCCACCTGGCACAGGAAAGACGTCTTTGTGTAAAGGACTTGCCCAGAAACTCTCCATCAGACTGTCTGGCAGGTGTGTGGCATCTTTGATAACAATAAAAGGCAGCTTTTGAACATCCTATATCTAGTCAGCATTCGTTTACATGCGTTATCATGCTCTTTAGATACCCGTACAGCCAGTTTGTGGAAATCAACAGTCACAGTCTCTTCTCGAAGTGGTTTTCAGAGGTACAACTGAATTCATCACATCTGAAACTGCTCTCTGAAGTTCCACATAACTCCATTAACTGATGTGTTTTTTACAGAGTGGAAAACTCGTCACAAAGATGTTTCAGAAGATTCAAGAGCTTATTGATGATAAAGACACCCTGGTGTTCGTCTTAATAGATGAGGTTCTGTCTTTTTTTATATATAAAGAAACAGTCATTTATGTTGTTGCATTACATTCATCCATGTTGACAAAGAACGGCTATAAATGTATATTTTGTCAACATTTACTCCTTCCTCTTGTTATACTTGTAACCTGAATTATTATAAAAAAAAACCAAGATGTTTAGCTGAATGTCCGAGCTTCTGTTTTCCATACAATGAAAGTGGCTGGTCATTTATGCTGGCAAAGTCTTAAGGTGCGTACACACTGCCAGTGACATCGCGCGCGACAGCGACTCCATCCCATTCATTTTCAATGAGAGCACAGCGACTTCCGGCGACACGAGTTGTCGCGACCGTTGGCGACTAGATGTGGGCGTGTCCAGCGATGCAACAAAGTTGAGACAAGGACAAGTTCAACTTTATTCAAATGAAGAGCGACTTACGGAAGCGACAGCCAATAGGAGAGAAGACGGGAGAGCTCACGTGAACCTCTCTCTCTCTCTCTCTCTCTCTCTCAGCTCCTGCAGTAACGGATAGAGGGATGAAAGGCTAATTCTTGCTCTTAGCAATTTTCCAGTGCTCTATGATATGGATATGGTATATCCAGCCGCAGCTCTTTTACTAGCCGGTGGTACTCGCCGTGCTGACTCCGAGATTGAATGGTTTTGTGGACCCGCGTTTGCATTTTCGCCGCAGATAAACAGCCGCTATGGCAAACAGCACGCCTTGTTTCTCGTTCATCTTTGATATAAAGCATTTTATGTACTAATTCCATTTATATTTAGTCTTTTCCCTCCAAAATGTTTGTTTTTAGCGGCAAGAAAAGCGATTCGCTGTCAACAGCAATGGAATGACAAACGTGAATGTCATTTATAAACGTTACTAGGCAACCAGTAGTGGGAACGCCCACTAGCGACTTCACCGCCAGCCACTGGCGACCTGCAGCGACAAAGTCGATGGCAATGTGTACGCAGCTTCAAAAATACATAAAGGTTGTCTATACAACTTATGCGGCATATATTCTATATTCATCTTCTGACGAAATTACGTAGCTTTGTCTAATGTTAGCTTTGTCTAATGGACAGATTTTTTTTTGTTATTTCGATTATTATTATTCGCTAATAATCTTGCCGTCCAACACAGCTTTTAAATCTATATTTGCAGTCAAGTCTTTAAAGGGACAGTTCACCCGAAAATGAAAATTCTCTCATCATTTACTCACCCTCATGCCGTCCCAGATGTGTATTACATTCTTTCTTCTGCAGAACACAAATGCAGATTTTTAGAAGGATATTTCAGCTCTTTAGGTCCATACAATGCAAGTGAATGGTGACCAAAACTTTGAAGCTCCAATAAGTGGTTTAATCCATGTCTTCTGAAGCGGTCCCATTGGTTTTGGGTGAGAACAGACCAAAATATAACTCCCTTTTTCACTGTACATCTTGCCATTGCAGTCTTTAGGCACAATCACGATTTCAAGCTCGACTATACTTCCTAGTGCTCGACGCAATCGCAGAGCGCTCGATGGCACCATATGAAGTGTAATCAAGCTTGAAATCATGATCGCCATGGAGACTGCCTGTCTTGATTTATAGTGAAAAATGAGACATTACATTTTGGTCTGTTTTCACCCGAAACATATTTGGATCGCTCCAGAAGAACCACTGGAGTCTTATGGATTACTTTTATGCTGCCTTTATGTGCTTTTTAGCGCTTCAAAGTTCTGGCCACCGTTCACTTGCATTGTATGAACCAACAGAGCTCAAATATTCCTCTGAAAATCTTTTCATTCTGCAGATGAAAGAAAGTCAAACACATCTGGGACGGCATGAGGGTGAGTAAATGATTAGAGAATATTTTTTTTTTTGGGTGAACTAGTCCGATTATAACGATTTGTGAGATTCAGCAGACAGGAGGACAGATAATCAAGAAATAATGACTTACATTTTTGTCTTTTTCTCACACATAGCTGAAATGTATCATGCATTATGATGCTTTTATGTCATTGTTTGACTCAATAAACATCTTGGGTGTGTTTGTCAGGTGGAGAGTCTCACAGCTGCACGAAATGCTGCTCAGGCAGGAACCGAACCATCTGATGCTATAAGAGTGGTCAATTCTGTCCTGACTCAGCTCGACCAGATCAAACGGTCAGTTTCTCCTGATCCGGGCTTTTCTCACTACTAACATCTACAAAGTTGACATCAAAATAGACCCCATTTACTTTTTTTACTTAAAGTTTTTGAGGGCTTCATGTGTGTTGCTGTCGTTTTCCATTCACATTTACACGAACCTTTGGTTTTCCTGATTCAGACACCCGAATGTGGTCATTCTCACGACATCCAACGTCACAGATAAGATCGATCTGGCCTTTGTGGACAGAGCTGATATAAAGCAGTACATCGGCCCTCCAAGTGCCAACGCCATATTCGTCATCTATCTGTCATGTCTGGAGGAACTCATGAAGGTGTGTGTTCCAGTGTTGGGGAAGCTACTTTGCTACTTCTCAAGCTACAAGCTACTCATAACTTAAAATTGTTAAACTTCAGGGCCTGGGTAGCTTAGCGAGTATTGATGCTGGCTATCACACCAGGAGGCATGAGTTTGAATCCAGGGTGTGCTGAGTGACTCCAGCCAGGTCTCCTAAGCAACCAAATTGGCACGGTTGCTAGGGAGGGTAGAGTCACATGGGGTAACCTCCTCGTGGTCGCTATAATGTTGTTCTCGCTCTCGGTGGGTCGCGTGGTGAGTCGTGTGTAGATGCCGCGGTGGATGGCATGGGCTTCCATACGTGCTATGTCTCCGTGGTAACGCCTCAACAAGCCATGTGATAAGATGCACGGGTTGACGTCTCAGAAGCAGCTGAGATTCGTCCTCCACCACCCGGATTGAGGCGAGTCACTACGCCACCATGAGGACTTGGAGCACATTGGGAATTGGACGTTCCAAATTGGGAGAAAAATGGGATAAAATCCCCCCAAAAATTTAATAAACTAAAAATAATTGTTAAACTACATTCAAGCTACTTTTTAAAAAATGTAGTTAGCTACACTACAAGCTGTTACAAAAAGTAGCTAAATACTTTTGAAGCTATTTAAAGAAATAATATTTGATATGTATAACAAGGATGACATTTCCTTACAAAAAATTAACCATGGTTGTTACAGTTATGGTTACTATATGGATATTACAGTATTAGTGTAGTAAGCCCATGCATGTTTTTTGCTTTAAAGGAGACCTATTATGCCCCTTTTACAAGATGTAATAAGTCTCAGGTGTCCCCAGAATGTGTCTGTGAAGTTTCAGCTCAAAATACCCCACATATCATTTATTACACCATGATATAAACGCCTCTTTTTGGATGGAATCAAAAACACACTGATTTCGTGTGTGTCTCTTTAAATGCAAATGAGCTGCTGCTCCCCACCCCCTTTCCAGGGCTAGAATATACTACTAGAATATTACTATTGAAAACCATGGTTCATTTCTGAAAGAGTACAAACAAGTTGGTTAATAACATTAAATTGAACATGGATTTAAACTTTTATGTACATTAAACTAGAAAACACCCTATTATATTTAACTAAAGTTATATATATATGGATGAATGGTTGCAATACACTAAATATTAAGCTGTGTGGGGCTTCATGTGAACTAGTATATTTGCTTGAATCATCGTTTATGTAAACATGGAGTGCCACAAAATTATACAATGACTATAAATAGACGACTTAAGTTTATATGTGTGTTATACTTGACACGTGTGTCCGAGTCACAAGAAAACGAGTCCTATGATCTGAGACTTTGTTACTATTAGAGATGAAAGTCTGCTGATGTGTTTCTGTGCAGCGTCAGATCATCTACCCCAGACAGCAGCTGCTGAGTTTAGAAGAACTGGCCACCATGAACTTCATGGAGAGTGACGTGACTCATCTGAGTTTGATCCTGAGGAACATCGCCCAGTGAGTGCTCGAGTGACATGAGTTAACTTTTTATTTTAAGCTTTTGCCATATTAGGATGAATGGGTGGATATTTCACTCCCAAATCAAGAAAAATGCTTAGCCTATGTAGCCTATTTTTCTATATTTGTTGCTTTCTTACATTTTAATGATAAATATGCACCTTTGCCCTTTCTCAGTACCGTAATGCAAAAAACAAAAAGTGATTATTTTATTGAAATTATTGCAGGGCTGTGAATAGATTACATTTATTTTAACTAATTAATCACACGTTTTTCGGATTAAATTATGATGCATGATACATTAACAAACATTAAAAATCATCTTTGTCTCAAAGAACTTGCAAGAAATTGGTTAGTCATCATCCATCCATCCATCCATCTTCAACCGCTTATCCGAAGTCGGGTCGCGGGGGCAACAGCTCCAGCAGGGGACCCCAAACTTCCCTATCCCGAGCCACATTAACCAGCTCTGACTGGGGGACCCTGAGGCGTTCCTAGGCCAGTGTGGAGATGTAATCTCTCCACCTAATCCTGGGTCTTCCCCGAGGCCTCCTCCCAGCTGGATGTGCCTGAAACACCTCCCTAGGGAGGCGGCCAGGGGGCATTATTACCAGATGCCCAAACCACCTCAACTGGCTCCTTTCGACCCAAAGCAGCAGCGGCTCTACTCCGAGCTCCTCACGGATGACTGAACTCCTCACCCTATCTCTAAGGGAGAAGCCCGCCACCCTTCTGAGGAAGCCCATTTCGGCCGCTTGTACTCGCGACCTAGTTCTTTCGGTCATGACCCGGCCTTCATGACCATAGGTGAGGGTAGGAACGAAAATGGACCGGTAGATCGAGAGCTTTGCCTTCCGGCTCATCTCTCTTTTCGTGACAACGGTGCGATAGAGCGAGTGCAATACCGCCCCCGCTGCCCCGATTCTCCGGTTTACCTCCCGCTCCATTGTCCCCTCACTCGTGAACAAGACCCCGAGGTACTTGAACTCCTTCACTTGGGGCAATACCTCCTTCCCTACCCGGTTACCTGCTGAGATCCATGGCCTCAGATTTAGAGATGCTAATCCTCATCCCAGCCGCTTCACACTCGACTGCCAAGCGATCCAGTGAGCGCTGAAGGTCACGGACCGATGATGATTATTTATATATGTAAAGAAAAAATTTGCGGATAGATTTTACAGGTATTAATCTTTGAGACAAGTATATGTTTAGGGCTGGAACTAACGAACTATCTAATGATTATTCGGTGATTATTGCAGCGATTAATTGTTAGCTCTTAACCGATTATTCAGCTTGTGCCCGACTTAAAAGGTTGAATTAAACGTGCTTACCTCTAAATGTCATTTACCGAATTAACGGGAAAAAATACTGTTTATACGTTTAATTCAATAAAGAAATTCACTGCAAAATAATCCTATTGTTATCAAGTGTTTTTGTCTTGTTATCCATTTGAAAATGTCTAAAGATCCTTAAAACAAGATGCATTTACTTGAGAAGCAACATATAAGATATTTAGACTTTGTAACGTAGTTCAATGGAAAGGAGGCGGCGAGAACCGGCTTGACAATATAAATAATATTTTAATGGCTAACTTAAACAAAAGACAAACACACACATGACGGACATGTCCGTAAAAGATCTCTCTCTCCCGCACCATCCTCCTTTATCCCTCTCTGAGGCTTGATTAGCCTAATAAGGGACCGGGTGTGTAGACTCACGACCCGGACCCGCCCTCCGCCCTGC
This sequence comes from Xyrauchen texanus, assembly GCF_025860055.1. NCBI lineage: Eukaryota > Metazoa > Chordata > Actinopteri > Cypriniformes > Catostomidae > Xyrauchen > Xyrauchen texanus. The sequence continues at coordinate 43,884,507 of NC_068292.1, forward strand.
CACATTCTTCCCTCGTTCTCTCAGGCTGCGGAACGCTTTCCCTGGGAGGGGCGTGCCTTACGCCCCGTCTGCCGGTAGGTCATCCCCGTCTACCTGGATGAGGGAGGGGACAAGGGGAGGGAAACAGAAATAATTAAATGGGGGGTACTTCCTGTAACAGTGTAGTACCCCCCAAAAAAACACTAAAATTGAAAAGAGAGGGAAAAGGTCAACGGAGCAGCCCCTGGCGGACGGAACGCCCCGCCGCGTTCTCGGGGAACAGAAGGGGTCTCCCCTGCCCCTGGCAGCGGTTCTCCCGCTCCAGGCGGTCGGTAGCGAGCCCCTCCCCGCTCGCGGTCGGCGGGCTCAGACCCTGCCTCGTTTCAGCGGCTGGTCGGGGACTCCTCCACCCCTGGCATTGTCCCTGACCGCCCCAGGCTCCTCTCGCAGTCGGCGGCCATTCCTCCGCTTCTAGGCGGCTGGGCTCCTCGTCCCCCGGCAAATGGCCGCGGCTGCTCCGTTGGTGGACGGTAGTGGCGAGAACTCTACTACGGTGCATCCCTCCTCCTTCCTGGATTTCGGCACCAGCATAAAGGGTTCAATGGAAAGGAGGCGGCGAGATCTGGTTTGACAATATAAATAATATTTTAATGATAAACTTAAAGCAAAGGACAAAACACACTCATGACGGACATGTCCGTAAACGATCTCTCTCTCCCGCACCATCCTCCGCAGTCGGCCTTTATCCCTCTCGGAGGCTTGATTAGCCTAATAAGGGACCAGGCCCCGCCCTCCGCCCTGCCACAGATTTGCTTTAAAAGAATGTGTCTTAAATATACAGTAAGTGTATTTTATATACAAGTATATTTTTTACTTGGTTATTTTTTTTTTTATTTATTAAACCTTTATTTAACCAGGAAGAGACTCGTTGAGATTAAAAATCTCTTTTACAAGAGTGTCCTGGTTATACTTCTGCGAGTGCAGTAAAGACAAAATATACTTATATTCAAGATCTATTCTCTAAAAGCAAGTCTAAATATCTTATATGCTGCTCAAGTAAATGTATATTTTTTTAAAGGATTTTTAGATATTTTAAAATATTTGTATTTTTAATATTATATTCAACGTTCTCAGATAATACTTGTTTCTTCTGCAGTATAAGCATTATGTTAAATGAGATACATGACTATTCGACAACGAAAAAAAGAAGAAAAAAGATTTGTGTGTGTGTGGATGTATATATGTATATGTGTGTGTGTGTGTGTGTGTGTGTGTGTGTGTGTGTGTGTGTATATATTTGTGTGTGTGTGTGTTTGTATATATATATATATGTGTGTGTGTGTGTGTGTGTGTATATATTTGTGTGTGTGTGTGTTTGTGTATATATATATGTGTGTGTGTGTGTATATACGTGTGTGTGTGTGTATATATCTTTTTATATATATAAAATTATTCATTTTTTTTATATTTTATTTAAGCGAATACATTAAATTAGTCTCGTTTCCCTCTTCAGTGTTGTTCAGCGTATATATATCATGTAATGCCTTTGAGAATGTATTTAGTCACTGTTCTCTCGTTCTCTGGACAGGAAGAGTAATGGACTCAGTGGAAGGACTTTGAGAAAAGTACCATTTCTGGCTCACGCACTCTATGGAAAGGTACATGTCTTCAAATCAGTGTAAAATAAAGCAATGAAGATAAATGTATGCCTAAAAGATTGGCAATAGAGTGAAAGAATGAAGTTACAAACATGAAATATTTGCATGCGCAGAGAAAGATTTGTGAATGCATGATTAAAATTGCAAGCATTAAAAAAATGCATGCACAGAAAATGTTTAGTAAAGGTGTGAATCAAGTTGCAATGGACTATTTTAATGCTTTGCATAAGTGTTATTCTGGATCATCATATTAACACAAATAAATGTACTCTTCCGACTCTCTATTCTTTTTTGTATTTTTTGCCCTTACACTTCTGGCACCTAAATACGACCGAAAACTTTGCAAACCTGCAATTTACACCATGCAAGCAAAGAAGCATTGTCTGCCAAAGATAAGTAATTAATATACTAAAAATTATTAACAGCAATGAAAATAAACATTTGAATTATCATATTTCAATCTAAACTTTGCACACAATAAAAGAACGTGCATTAATATTTACATTTTATTTAAGAGAGGAGGGAGACGTTCTGTCAGAGGAAACATCATTTGATTGGTTACAAGAAGCAGGTAGACCCGCTTCCCCCTCGTGCTCGCACAACTCTTGAGAAAGTCGTGCCAAGTCTATTATTAAAGTCGATTTTTCTTGCGCTTGCAACTTGATTTACACCTTTAGAAAACGTTCGTTGTGCATTAGGGGTGGGAATCTCTAGACACCTCACGATTCGATTCGATTACGATTCAGACAGCTGCGATTCGATGATAAAACGATTATCGATGCATCTTCACTTTCTTGTTCGGCTCTTGTTTGGAGCACGAGACACTATCTGCCACTCATCCGTGATAACATGTTCAGTTACCGTCACATACGATTCTGTGGCAATGGATGTCCACGCATCACAGGTTAGCGCTATCCTTGTTGCTTTCTTTAGCGACTCAATCACATCGATTTTGGTCTCGCTGTGTAGTGTGGGGATCGCTGTGTCAGTGAAGTATTTAAGAGATGGGATGTTGTATCTCGGCATACCCCGAAAGCCCTGGTTTTCAACAACCGAGTAAGGACGCAAATCCTTGGCAATAAATATTGCAGTCGAATTTGTAATTCTCTTAGCCTTTTCGGAGCTGGGTGGAAGCTTTGACATCGCTTGCTCGATTGTCGTCTGGTTCGCAGCTACAACCTGCAGTTTGTTTTTCTTCCTCCGGGTGGAAACGTGTAATGTGGTTTTTCATGTTTGTCGTGTTTCCAAAATATTTTATTTTAGTTTGATACAACTTGTATACAGTGTAGCTCTTGTCCAACTCTCCTTTCCCTTCGTCTTCATAGAATCCAAAGTGCTTCCACACTAGTGTTGTCAAAAATACCGATACCAAGTCGGTATTCAAACAAAAAATTATTTACGATACCAGAATTTCTGAAGGTACCCGAGTACCGGGTCTACCCGGTACCCATGCAGAGACGGGAACTTTCAAACGCTTACAACAAGCAAAAGATGGCGACAAGCAAAGCTGCTGCGGAGCCTCAACTGAATCATGTCGAAATGAAAAGTGGAAAAAGCAGGTTTTGAAATTCTTTGGATTTGAGGCTGATGAAAAGGGAAACATCATAGATCAGTTAAAACCTATTTGTAAACGCTGCGTTCACAATTTTCTGACGATAGGAGGAAACGCATCAAATTTAATAAAGCACCTGAAATACAGACACCCGGATGAATTCAAGCAACTGAAGCAGGTGCGTTTAAAAGCATATTATCATTTGCATTGGGGTGAAACGATTAGTCGACATTATCGACAACGTCAAAAATACAAAATTGATGAGAAAAATATTCGTTGTCTAATATTCGTTGTCTAATTTAACGTAACATGAAATCACATTAAACTGTAATGATGAAGTGTGAGAGCAGCAGTTCACGCCTGACGGAGGAGAAGAATTACACAGATCAGTCCAGATGCACTAGAAACTTTCAGGTTATCTTATGTAGATCCCAAAGTATTAGGTAAAGTATTATTCAGAAGCACTGTCATTGTGGAATAAGCGGAGCCGGAGCTCTTTAAAGGAAACATCCCGGCGTTACATCTTAAATGCAGTTATATTTAGCTTTATTAAAGTTCAAATAATACAGAAGCACCTCGTGTTAATAACTATAATCTCAGAAACTGGCATTTCTCTGTTTGGTAAGCGCCTCTTCTATGAGTTGCGCGAATGTCCCGATCTAAGGGGGGGAGATTGAAACTGCACCGGCTGAGAGAGACTCTGCCTCGGGGACGCTCATCCCTCGAGCGCGGACGCTAAATGCAGCTCGATTAGAATGCGGTTGCTCGCGACTTAATCATAATATCTATATATATCCATATGCATTTCTTATCATGAAGAAAAATGGCCAAATGCAGCTTTATTAATACGAGAGCACTTTGCACATTAAACCAAATTTCCGAATTTCCTGCTGAGCCATCTGTGTCTCGTGTTAAGAGACTGTCCGGGCGCTGTAGTTGCACACTTACGAGGACCGTCTTTTTTGCGTTCCGTCAACATTACGTTAGCAAGAAACATTCATAAAATCAATGCTTGACGTTTGTCAATCGTGCAAGTCCGCATCGTGATGCATCTAAGAATCGATTTTTCCCGCCACCCCTAGTGTGCATGCATGCTTGTTTTTTATGCTTGCAACTGTATTTACGCTTCCACAAATCATTCTCTGTGCATGCTAATCTAAATGATCTTCATGTAAAGCAATAATGCTAAGAAAGGTTTGTTATTTGACTGTGATTTTACCTCAGGTGAGGGTGTTCTTAGGCTCTAAACCATGGTGAAAAATGTGCACACACAAGTGTACTGGATAGTATTGTAGTATGTGTGCTTTAGACATCCAATCAATCCAGTGAGAAGTTGGAAATGCTTTATCATTTTTATATGAAAGAAAATGATTGTTCAAGTTTTCATCTGTTTTGTAAAAATGTCTCGTCTGCTGTTTCTAGACCTCCACAATGACAGTTGAGAGTTTTCTGAACGCTATGGATCGCGCTGTGGACAAACAAAGACAGGAACAGGCCAATTTGGTCAACTGCGTTTGACAACAGAAAACAGCTGTTGTATCTAAACGGTTCTCCTGATGTTCCTTGTTTTTTCATTCATCGCCTGAAAACCGCACAGCCTCTAAACATGGGTGCTTTTGTCACCTGTTGTTTATATTTCCCATAACAAACCGATGTTGACTTGTTTTATTTCAAGTTTGTAAGTTTAGACAGCACTTTTGTACCTATAGGAGAGCGTTATATTTTAGGTTCTGTTTTTCAATTGCATACTCATATGCTGAAGTCGTGGTATTCTACATGCAATGCGGGCGATCCGTACGCACATCACGTATATGCACCGGAGCAGTTGTGCTTTGCATATGTAACCGCTTTGTCATTTTCTTCAGCATGTTGCCTTTTTATATACAAGTATATATTTAAAACATTTGATTAAAATGAGTAACATTTCTCACCCTCTGGTTCTTGCATTCTGATTTACATTTACATTCATGCATTTGGCAGACGCTTTTATCCAAAGGGACTTACAGTGCACTTATTACAGGGACAATCCCCCCGGAGCAACCTGGTGGCTGTGGGGATCGAACCAGCAACCTTCTGATTACCAGTTATGTGCTTTAGCCCACTACGCCACCGCCACCTCTCCAATTAAACTGAAGCTCTTCTAGTCTAAATCATGCTTTACCAGTAGGTGGCGTAATGGTCCTATAGACACTATAAATGTACATTTACTGTATGTACTTGGACGCTTTAAATGGTGACAAGCAATGCCTGAATGTCACTGCGTTAGCCCAAATATCAAGTGTCATTTCTTTTAAGGAAAGATGCACAGGCACACTTTTCTAGCAGGACATTTTTAATAAGTAGATTGGTTTGAAGTGATAAAAGAATTAGATGTATTATTGGGACACTTTGTGTCGTAATGTCATCTGTTGCAATGAAATGTAGACATGTTTTGGCGCCCAAATGCTTCGAGGCCACTGTAACAAAGTGTCAAATGAATAAATGTCACGTTGCATCCCAAATGACTGTTAATGACTGATAAGCATAACAACACACTCTGTACATAGAACAAAATAATGGGCAAAAATATTCATTTGAGTTGAAATGAAGTTTATAGAAATATTTTGGTATTGAATGAATTGTTAGTGCATTTATATTTAGGGGTGGGTAAAAATGTCGTTTTTCCGCTTCATTTAAACGATTGTGAAATCAATTCTTAAGTCCAGAGATAGATGCGTGGAAATCTGTCGCATATGCATCCAAATCTGGCGCTGTGTGACTGAAACTATCTGTGATTTGCCTTTTTTTTATTTGACTTATTATTTATTTTTAGTTCCATTTAGGCCGAATGTGTGTCCAAAGACGAGATCCGCACAATCCATTTGTCTTTTTTTGACAAAAAGATTTGTCTCTTTTAATATCCTTTCTGTTCTTTATAGTCAGTTGTTCATCAAAAACAACAAAAATAGAATAATTTACCTCTAATCAAACATAACACTGATGCGGTAAATAAACAGTGCGACTCAACCAAAACACTTCTGTGAGACGCTCGCTGAACTGCCGCTGTTCTTAAAGACACAGTACTGTTTTAGGACTTATTCTACATATTCATTTAAATACTTGCATATTGTACAAATTGAAAACATGGAATTTGCACATTTTTAAAAAGTCAAAATGTGAGGTGGCCTAATTAGTTCAGCGAGTATTGACGCTGACTACCACACCTGGAGACGCGAGTTTGAATCCAGGGCATCCTGAGTGACTCCAGCCAGGTCTCCTAAGCAACCAAATTGGCCCGGTTGCTAGGGAGGGTAGAGTCACATGGGGTAACCTCCTCGTGGTGGCGATTCGTTTTTCTCGCACTCAATGGGGTGTGTGGTGAGTTGTGCGTGGATCTATATAACCAACTTTAATAACTTTGTTTATTTTAAGTTATAAAACACAAACTAAGCTATTTAGCGAATATTCTAGGTTCAAAACAAGTTGCGCTCAATCGACAGCATTTGTGAGTTAATGTTGATGATAACAAAAATGTATTTCAGCTCGTGCCTCCTTTTGAAAATTAAGCTTCCCATTTCTGCCATTACACCGTACAAAAATTGGCCCCATTGACTTCCATTGTAAGTGCTTCACTGTAGCCTCGAAAAAGGAGGGATGAGTCAAAATGAATGTTAGTGGTAATCGATATTATTCCACCAATGCTTAACCCGGAATATTCCTTTTTAATGATATAATTTATGCATTTATTCAAACTTGTGTTGTTTTCACACAACGTTTGACCTTTGGTGTTTTAGAAGCCTGTTTGACACAATATTTGCATTTATTACTGACTGCTTAGGTGTGCCGATCTGAAAGTCTGAAGTGAGAATCTGTTTTACGCGCTGTTAGAACGGCTTGACGTGTGTCATCAGCGTTTGATTCCCGATCAAACATGTAAACGCCTGCAAACCATCACTGTACAGATACATCTGTATCGCATTTCTCTGAGATGTGAGATTCAAACATGTCAGACTGTGGCGCTGAATTCAGACCAGATAAACAAAACTATAATTGCCATGTCTTCAGGCCTGACAGTTCTTCATCCAAAAACATGCAGCTGTTTAAATGTAATCACTGGAAGAAGGGATTTTTTTATTGTTATTGTTGCATTTACAACACTTCTGTAGTGAGAAGCTGCCAGTGAGTTTCTATAAACTAAGCAAACTATATAATGCTGCTGAATTTCTCAACAGATTTTCGTGTTTCTGGACTCAAGCGAGGGAATATTGATGTAGCTGCCAATAGTAATGCATTGGGTGAAGCGTTAATAGATTTGTGGGAAACAATATCGCACAATATCACGAGGCGTTTGATGTTCAGGGTAATTAAAAAGGATTGCGTAGAGTAAGGATGCAGCGGTGTCAGATTTTGACTGTTAGATTACCGCCTGAGAAACTGGTTTGACGATTATTTGCACATTTTCTTTTTTTTGCAACAGTAAAAAAGCATATCAACAATGTAATGTGTGAGTGGATTAATGGGACCATAATAACAGGAACATTGCTTAATATTTGTGCGTCAATAAATAAATCTTCTTATTATAAAGTTACTCAGAGGTCCTTAGAGGACACAAATGTCCACGTCAAAAAACTGCAATCATTTTTTTTTTATATTAATAGTATTTTCCACATTCACTGACTTGGTTTTGAGGATTTTTACCCTTTAAATGCCATTTTGTTTATATAATGCCACTGTTGTTTTTTTGCACACCAATTTCTCAGTACACACACACTTCTCAAAACTCACTCTGACATCAATACAACACACACACTTGTATTTGCATCATGTATTCAGTTGTCCTGCAGGTCTCTATAATACAGTAAACAGAGTTTAAGGGGAAAAGCTTGTATTTGCTCCATAGGCTTAACATGAGGAAAATGGCGCCATCTGGTGGAAAATATACAAATGTACAGGGCTCCAGAATGAAACCACAATATCATATAATTCATAATTTTATTCTTTAATGGCACTGGGATCAAATGTTGCTGTTTTAATGGGTTTCAGTGGGGATATTTTTGTCCTGAAGGTCCTTAATGTAACTATTTTGTGTACACAGTGTGTTATAGATGCATGCTGATTGCATTAACAGCAAAAATAAAATAAATAAAAAGATACAAATGTTCCAAAGGTTGCTCAAGGGTCAGCTGTTTTGCTTGAAAATGGTGCTTTATGTCTTTAAAACCAAATGCCACTTAATTCAGAAGTGACTCGGGTGTCCAAGTAGTGTCAGTGTCAACCGAACAGCACTCCAGCTGCATGTGTTGTAGGTGTCAATGGGGGGCAGCACTGCAGTGAAAGGGGCCGGACCGACGGTTCCGCACCTCACACATCTTCAACATCGCAAACACAAGATCATCTCGGCAAACTCCGGCACTAAAATCATCCGCCGCTGTTCTTTAATAGATATTCAATGTCTCGGCGCGCGCTAAACGCTCTTTGGAATCTTGAGGATTGTTCTTTTTCAAACGGGATACAATGTAACAATGAGTGAGTCATGCAGAAGTTCTCTTAACTGAAGAAGTGATACAATGGGGAAACTGCACTCGAAACATGGTGAGTCGCGCATCTGCTCCACATTGCATAATTCACAAACAGGCTATAGCCTCAATATTAAAAGGAACATTCATATAGCCTATATCTTACATTTTTTTAATGCTGATAATATATATATATATATATATATAGACTGTGTATGAAAGCGATAGCTACTTACTAAATCTGTTACATACTAGACATTTTATTACAATAACTCCGATTTTTGTCTTTGCCATTCGGTTGCAGCTTGCAAACGTCGAGAGAATCCCGAAGGTGAGTTTTTAAAACTGTTTTTAAAACATTTGCAGTTTTTTTTTTTGTAATAGCAACTATTGGTGACTTGGCTTATGCATAAGCATTGTTTCATTTTTTTTATCCAGGGGATAGTTTTGTTGTAAATTCATTTATTTCAAGAGGAGGGCTTGAAGAAGGCGAGAGATGTGGCACATCTGATCCCAATCTGAAAGATTGTCAGGTAACATTTATTTTTGTGCATTTTAACATTTTGCCTATATATATGTGTGTGTGTGTGTGTGTGTATGAGAACAGGACTTTTTTTTATTTAAATCAGCCTAGGAATAATTTCATGCATTTAAAATGTGGAACATTTGAATAATTCCTGAAACCCTGATGAAGTCTTTGTCAAAGTTTCACTCACAGGTTTGTCTTTTCTGATTAGTGTGCTTATGCATTCATATCTTAAATATCTTGAAAAGTGTGTTTACTAATGGCAATCTCTATATTGATGCACTAAAATGATGCAAACGCTTGCAATCTCGGTGTGTAGAGAGATTCATGCTGTTGGAGTAGAAAGCAACTGACAGCTCTCCCTGAGATTGAAATGCAATTGCATTTACTTTATACAATTCAATTCATTCAGTGGAGGCTTTTGCATGAAACATTGCTGCAATATGTTTAGGGCTTGTGCTGTGTGTGATGAGTGTTTGTGATATTGCTTCAAATATCTGTGAAATGTTGTGCAAGTGTTGATGTGGGCTCTGTTCCAGCACCTATGAGCAGCCTTGCTGTGTATTGTCTACATAGGCAGCATCCTAACTGGGGTGGAACCTCATTAATGGGCAATTTGGTGTGCTCTACTTTAGGCAGCAACGCTTTGCATCATACAAATAATGCTCCTTGTGTGAAGTGCACAAGAAACTCACAAATGATATAAGTAGAGTTTGGCATTAGCAATTTGCAAAGCTTGCAACATTATTAATTAATAAGCATAACAACACACTCTGTACATAGAACAAAATAATGGGCAAAAATATTCATTTGAGTTGAAATGAAGTTTATAGAAATATTTTGGTAGTGAATGAATTGTTAGTGCATTTATATTTAGGGGTGGGTAAAAATGTCGGTTTTCCGCTTCATTTAAACGATTGTGAAATCAATTCTTAAGTCCAGAGATAGATGCGTGGAAATCTGTCGCATATGCATCCAAATCTGGCGCTGTGCGACTGAAACTATCTGTGATTTGCCTTTTTTAATTTGACTTATTATTTATTTTTAGTTCCGTTTAGGCCGAATGTGTGTCCAAAGACGAGATCCGCACAATCCATTTGTCAAATTTGAATGTCTCTTTTAATATCCTTTCTGTTCTTTATAGTCAGTTGTTCATCAAAAACAACAAAAATAGAATAATTTACCTCTAATCAAACAAGTGTGCCGCACAAGCCCTCAAAAGTGAAGCCAAAACGTCTCGATCGCCCCCCGGTGGCTGGTCCTAGTATAGGTCATAAGCCCCGCCTCCCCATGTTATTCAACGGGACGTGAGACCAACTAAACGATTAAATTACACTTCACATATCTTTTTTCCAAAGATAGTTTCTGTCATTTACTGTCGTTTCTATCACGTTGATGTCATTTCAAGTGTTTGTTTTCAAAATAAGTTTGTTTTTAGTTATTTGATGCTATAAAAACGGTGCTGTGACATCATGATTGACAGCTGTGATTGACAGGTTCTCTGAGTGAAGTAGTCACTGAAGCACCAACTGACTTTTTTTCTGGATCTTCGTAGGACTGAGGAGATTGAAGCTTTAAATGTAATATCTAAATTTCTATAATTAATTATTTCACACCGTCAAAAGGGGCGTGTCCTTGCGATTGATTCAGCGAGAGTGAGGGCGGGGCCTTGATTTCGCGGCTTTACTTCCTGCTCACTACTGTGCAGGTCTGGTCCTGAAATCGCAACTGCGCAGACTCAAGTCCCAAGATGTCAGCGCCATATCGGGACACTGGCGGCTTCAGTTCTCACCAATGGAAAAGAGCGAAGGGGCGTCGGCCATCTTTTTTTACAGTCTATGTAATCAAACATAACACTGATGCGGTAAATAAACAGTGCGACTCAATGTGCACTCAACCAAAACACTTCTGTGAGACGCTCGCTGAACTGCCGCTGTTCTTAAAGACACAGTACTGTTTTAGGACTTATTCTACATATTAATTTAAATACTTGCATATTGTACAAATTGAAAACATGGAATTTGCACATTTTTAAAAAGTCAAAATGTCAGGTGGCCTAATTAGTTCAGCGAGTATTGACGCTGACTACCACACCTGGAGATGCGAGTTTGAATCCAGGGCGTCCTGAGTGACTCCAGCCAGGTCTCCTAAGCAACCAAATTGGCCCGGTTGCTAGGGAGGGTAGAGTCACATGGGATAACCTCCTCGTGGTGGTGATTAGTGGTTCTTGCACTCAATGGGGCGTGTGGTGAGTTGTGTGTGGATCGTGGAGAGTAGCATGAGCCTCCACATGCTGTGAGTCTCCGGGTGTCATGCACAACGAGTCACGTGATCAAGATGCGTGGATTGATGGTCTCAGAAGCGGAGGCAACTGAGACTTGTCCTCCGCCACCCGGATTGAGTAACCGCACCACTACGAGGACCTACTAAATAGTGGGAATTGTGCGTTCCAAATAAAAAAAAAGCCAAAATGTGATCAAACTCTAATAATAAAATAAAATTTATATAAATTAATATTTTCATAATGTACCAATTTAAAGGAACAATCCGGGTTCAACACAATTTTTGGAGTTTATTAAAGGCAGAAATGTGATGCATATCATTTTATAAAAGCACTTACATTAATTCTTCTGTTAACGGTTTCTTGACATTGTATCGTCTTGGCAACGAAGTTGTAAAATTGGCTATAGCGTTACACAGAAAAGGTTAATAAGTGATTTTATTTTATTTACAGTGAGTGTTTTAACATTTGCATATTGACCCCCATTGACTCCCATTGTAAGTGTCTCACTGGAACACACGTTTATGCTTTTATTAAAGAAAAGGAGGGACGAGTCCAAATGTATTTGATCAATATTATGCCACAAATGGTAATTGATTGAGCTTGAAAGAGAATTTCTTTCATATAAAATCAAAATGGACATTATGAAATATACACACATGAATCTGAATCGAATTGAGAGCTTGTGAATCCGAATCAAATCAACTCCGGAAATCTGTATTAATACCCAGCCCTATGTGTAGTCAACATTTTAGATTTTGGAATTACGGGCAAGAAATATCAGGGAATTTAAACTTGGGTGTTAACCAAGCCTTGAATCATTCCTAAAAATCATTATCAATGCGTAAAATTCCATATCCGGTAATCGCAAACGCCTGGAAAAGTTATGTGAATTCATTGGTCAGAAATGTATGGGATTGGCTTCTCCGTGAAGGATATAGTTGATGCTGCCTTTGGAATTTGGGCTGATGAAGTTATCTTGGAAGGCAGCATAAACATGTCTATTATAGATAAATCTGAAGCAACTATTCAGCTGTAAAGGAGACCCTAGATTTCTCTTTATCCCTGGATCATGTTCAACTCGCTCGAGAATCTAGAAGGGAGCAATACTGCTGAAGGAACAGCTTGAGGTGTGCCGTGCGAGATTCGGCTGCCAAAGACCACATTGGACTACTGAGAAATTGTCATTACACCAACTGAAACAAACACATGTGAGTGTGTGTTCACAGGGCCGTGCGACAACATGTCGAGTTTCTAGTGATGTCAAGAGCTGCTGTTGTTTTTGTCATTCTTGGCAATGGGACAGTGCAGCGGTTGTTGTTCCCATGTGGGATGGATGGGTTTTGACAGCTTGTTCACAGTGGGGACGTCCATCCATAGGCACTATTACATCAGTGTAGAGGAGACGTGCTCATGTTGGCAGAATAAGAGGCTTCTATGTCTCTTTCTCTCAATACGTCTCATTAACATGCCCGACTGTGACTGTACATGACATCACTTCAGTTATACACTTTTTCCACAGAAATGGTGCTGGTGCCCATCCTGTGAACCTCCTGTGAGTTGACAAACAATGACAAACTTAATGTGTTACTTAATTTCATGCCTACAAACAATCGTAGTGCATCACAATCTTTATTTTTGAGTCTTTTTGAGATTTATTTTTACTTTATTTCATTTTAATTAGTTTAATCCGGAGAATTTTTTTGAGTGCATTTTAGGGATGGCAATATAATATTATATTGATATCTATCTATAGCCTAGTCAGTCAATTATATTTTTGCAAATGTGTTTTTTCGTGCCACGTTCTTCTGTTCTTCTCAGTTCCCTATGATTAACACTAGAGGCGCTATAACAGCTGTACGCTTTATTCACTTTCACATAAATCACAACTACTACGGCTGATTATGACTTTCTAGACAATTATTTTTCACACTATCGAAACATTTATACTCTAATCCATCATTTGAGAAATTATTCATTTTAATGAGTCTGTTTTTGAAATAAACGATTCTCTTATGTTTAGTGTTGGGAACGCCGATTCATTTTAGTGAATCTGTTCTTTTGCACGATTCATTTAAATGAACCTGTTGAAATAAACGATTCTCTTATGTTTAGTGGTGGGAACGCCGATTCATTTTAGTGAATCTGTTCTTTTGCACGATTCATTTAAATGAACCGGTTGAAATAAACAATTCTGATTAATTTTAGTGAATCAGTTCTTTCTGACTGTTCATGTTTAAGAACCGTTTAAAATGATTCCCTTTTATATTTATCATTAGGATCTCTTTTGAACGTTTAATGTAAATGAACTAGTTTACATTAACGATTCACTGATTCATTCAAGCCCCGTGCACGCAGCTTTAAAGGGTCTTCACCTTTTGTATTAAGTTAAATATTTAGGTTTAAATAAATAGGTTTTATTCTAGTTTTATTAGTGAAATATTATGTCTCAATTTATGTTCAATTTAACATATCACCCTATTTGAAAATGAACTATGGATTTACTATAGTAAAATTTTAATAAGCATGATTGTAATAGGCATGATTGTAATAGGCATGATTGTAATAGGCACGATTGTAATGGGCGTGATTGTAATGGGCGTGATTGTAATGGGCGTGATTGTAATGGGCGTGATTGTAATGGGCATGATTGTAATAGGCACGATTGTAATAGGCACGATTGTAATGGGCGTGATTGTAATGGGCATGATTGTAATGGGCATGATTGTAATAGGCACGATTGTAATAGGCACGATTGTAATAGGCATGATTGTAATGGGCATGATTGTAATAGGCACGATTGTAATAGGCATGATTGTAATAGGCACGATTGTAATGGGCATGATTGTAATAGGCATGATTGTAATAGGCATGGTTATTTTTGTAGTTAGTATGGTTTTACTACAAATACCATGGTTAAATATCATAAGGGAATCTTATGATTAGTCACCCTAATTAAATATATAACTGTGGTTGTACATATTATATAACTATAATTTGTTTTCTTTTCTCATGCTTCATCTGATTGATGGTCAATCTCCTTTTCCTTAAAACTAACCTAATGCTGTGAGAATATATAAGACAGTATTGTGACAAAATATCATGATTTTGAAAACGTAACGGTGGCTACATTTTACCGCCCCGCCTCTGACATTACTGGTTTCTGATTTGAGTACAGCAGGTTTTGGTGAAGTCGAAACCGCCTTTTCTGTAGTGCAAACACGCAGAACGCTTCCAGATTGGGCACCTACGCTGTCGATGGAAAAGGGGGCATCAGTGAAGGCTGGGAGTTTAGGAAGATCTCTATAACTCTATTAAAAGTCTTTTCCCGGCAAGAATGGGAGAGTTATTTGGGAAAATTTGACAGTGCCCTTAAGGCGAAACCGCCACCCACACAGGGCATGTCTCATGTCATTAGTGGGCTGGTCCTAGGTTCGATTTAATCAAAGTTTTGGCACCAATATATGTTTTGTCAGTCATCGACTACCTGACAGACTCTTTGAATGTGTGAGTTCAAGAGTGCGGGAGGCGTTTGATTGCAGATAAAACTTGTTTAGGTTGTTTATATACTGAGATGTGACCGTGAGGTTTAAGGCAGTTTTCACACCATTACACCACCGTAAAAGTACCTTAAAAGTAGTCCATGCGACCCTACGCTACATTCCAGGTCTTCTGAAGCCATATGATAGATTTGTGTGAGGAACAGACCTTCTACTGAGACTACTGAGCTCTTGAAGTTTAGGCTGTAAATAACGGCAAATTAAATGTTTAATGGCCTGATGTGTGATCATGTTTTGAACATGAATGCAAGCTTATTTATATCTTCTTATTTATAGTAATTGTCAGGAATGGTTGAATCCTTGCTTATAATCATGCTCTTGTGATGGTGTAAATGATTTAATGTGGTACTTCCAGCTTCTCATCAAAACCCCATGTTCAAACCTGTCTTTTTATAGATCGTCCACAAGACGTTTCTCTATGATGGAGAAACACACATTCACGTGTTGCAGTCATTTAAACTGTAATTGTCTTAATCGTTGAAGTTTGAATTATATTATGCATCTTGGAGGATCCATTGATGGTTAACATATATAACTAACATGGGCAAATGCAGTTTGCGATGTTTCAAATTGGATTTAGGGGTGGGCAAGGAGCCATTACCACATGGTTATATGCGGTTTGGCTTTGCACCCCTGAGCAGCTGTAATTCTGTCCTTTAAATGAACTGAAAGGAGACACCTATAGATAAACTGATGCACGCGCCCGTGGCAAACTACGCCGGATATATCATTAGACAATGTTTAGAAACCTCTTAAAAGATGACGTATTTCTGTATACATGTAATCACATATTTTTTGTTTTTTTGAGGATGTTTGAATGGCAACATTGGCTAAATGAATAGTGCAAGTTTGGGGCGGGACAATGGCTGGACTGGTAATCTGGCATACCGGGCATTTTCCCGGTGGGCCGACACACTTTAGGGGCGATCAGGGGGCGGACTGGCTATCGGGAGAACTGGGACTAAGCAGAAATCTCCCGGGCTGATTTCTCTTCCCAGTCCACCCCTGGGCGGGACTATTTGTTTAGCCAACCAATGGAAGACGAGGGGCATTTTCTGGAATCTGCTTGAAATCAGTGATATTTATTTATTTTGCGAAATTCCACACTTTTTTAGCTTTAAATCAGAAATGTGAAGCTTGTATTTTTGTTCACGCTCATCACACGTTACGTGCATTATTTAGTCAAATCTGTTCAAAATTTGAGCTGTGTCTTTTTCATTCTTTTTGAGATGGGGAACTTTCTGGTGAAGTGTTACCAATGAAATTCCTGTAAACTGTCCCGTTTCAAACAGGTTTATTAATGTGCATTTTGGGCATTACGTTTGAAATGGGACCATGCTAATGACGGGTGTAAATGGGCTCATAAGTGTTTTGAGATTTGTCTGCTTCAGAGACATGTTTGCGCTTAGATTAAAGGAATATTCTGGGCTCAACATAAATAAAACAGTCGACAGCATTTGTGGCATAATGTTGATTACTTAATTACTGCAAAAAATTATGAACGCCTGTCCCTCCTTACTGTTTAGTGTGCATGGAAAGAGGGCGTTCAACACACAGAGTGTGTGTGTGTGTGTGTGTGCGTGTGTGCTCTGTGTGTGTGTGTGTGTGTGTGTGTGTGCGTGTGTGCTCTGTGTGTGTGTGCTGTATGTGTGTGCGTGTGCGTGCTTTATGTGTGTGTGTGTCTGCTGTGTGTGTGTGCGTGTGCGTGCTTTATGTGTGTGTGTGTCTGCTGTGTGTGTGTGTGTGTGTGTGTGCGTGCGTGCTGTATGTATGTGTGTGTGCTGTATGTGTGTGTGGTGTGTGTGTGCATGCTGTATGTGTGTGTGCTGTGCGTGCGTGCTGTGTGTGTGTGTGTGTGTGCGTGCATGATGTATGTGTGTGTGTGTGTGCGTGCGTGCATGCTGTATGTATGTGTGTGTGCTGTATGTATGTGTGTGTGTGCGTGCGTGCATGCTGTATGTATGTGTGTGTGCTGTATGTATGTGTGTGTGTGCGTGCGTGCGTGCATGCTGTATGTATGTGTGTGTGCTGTATGTGTGTGTGTGTGTGTGTGTGTGTGCATGCTGTATGTATGTGTGTGTGCTGTATGTATGTTTGTGTGGTGTGCGTGCTGTATGTATGTGTGCGTGCTGTATGTATGTATGTGTGTGTGCTGTATGTATGTATGTGTGTGTGTGTGCTGCGTGTGTGTGTGTGTGTGTGTGCGTGTGTGCGTGCATGCTGTGTGTGTGTGTGTGTGTGTGTGTGTGTGTGTGTGTGTGTGCGTGCGTGTGTGTGTGCTGTATGTATGTGTGTGTGCTGTATGTATGTGTGTGTGCTGTATGTATGTGTGTGTGCTGTATGTATGTGTGTGTGTGCGTGCATGTATGTATGTGTGTGTGCTGTATGTATGTGTGTGTGTGTGCGTGCGTGCATGCTGTATGTATGTGTGTGTGCTGTATGTGTGTGTGTGTGTGTGTGTGTGTGCATGCTGTATGTATGTGTGTGTGCTGTATGTATGTGTGTGTGGTGTGCGTGCTGTATGTATGTGTGCGTGCTGTATGTATGTATGTGTGTGTGCTGTATGTATGTGTGTGTGTGTGTGCGTGCGTGCTGTGTGTGTGTGTGTGTGTGCGTGTGTGTGCGTGCATGCTGTATGTGTGTGTGTGTGTGTGTGTGTGTGCGCGTGTGCGTGCGCGTGTGTGCTATGTGTGTGTGTGCTGTATGTATGTGTGTGTGCTGTATGTGTGTGTGTGCTGTATGTATGTGTGTGTGTGCGCGTGCGTGCGTGTGTGCTGTATGTATGTGTGTGTGCTGTGTGTGTGTGTGTGTGTGCTGTATGTATGTGTGTGTGCTGTGTGTGCTGTATGTATGTGTGTGTGCTGTGTGTGTGTGTGTGTGCTGTATGTATGTGTGTGTGTGTGTGTGTGTGTGTGTGCTGTATGTATGTGTGTGTGCTGTATGTATGTGTGTGTGTGTGTGTGCTCCTGAACACTCAATATTTCTGTATTTTGTAGTCTAATCCATTCATTTCCAATGGTTGGGAACTCAACAAATGTAACAAAGTGAAATAAAACCAAAAACATTTTAAGAAAATAGTAAAAAAAAAAAAAATGTGTGTGTTTTCAGATACCATATGTGAACAAATTCAAGGAATTTTATTCCAATTGGATTAAAATTGGATCAAAATGGGGTCAAAATGACCAGAACACAACATAAGGGTAAAGCAGAAATATGTGTTCCATTGAGGCACTTACAATGGAAGTCAATGGGGCCAATCTTTGGAGGGTTTAAAAGGCAGAAATGTGAAGCTCATAATTTATAAATGCACTTACATTAATTTCTTTTGTTAAAACTTAAAGTTTAAGAGCTGTAAAGTTGTTAAAATCATAATTTATGAGGGGTTGCGGCGTACGTTGTCATGGCAACGAAGTTGTAAAATTGGCTATAACTTTACACAGTTGCGGTTAGTAAGTGATTTTATCACACTAATGTAACACTAGTGTAACACACACATTGTTTACGTCTTGTGTCAGTGAGTATTTTAACGTTTACGGATTGACCCCCATTGACTTCCATTGTAAGTGTCTCACTGGAACACACATTTTAGAAAACCGAATTCAAGTGGTCAACCATGTGACTCATCTGTCCACATGTGAAAACACATCCTAAAACCAAGTGTTAACAGGGCCAATGCTGTTGTGTCTTTTAACTGCGAGATGACCCAAAATAATTTTCAGTGGTGATGGACATTATGCCAAAAATGCTGTCGATAGAGTTTAACTTGTATTGAACCCAGAACATTCCTTCAAGTTAATGGAGACGATGGAATGTATCCAATAATTGTGTTTGACTGACTTTTAAAGTCAGCTTTAGGATTTGGGAGGCAGGTAAAATCCTGATGGCCTCAGATTAGAAAGAGCCAAATCCGGTGTTTGGTCAGATCCCCTCCCTCCCCCCGGCCCATTGTCAGGGAAGCAGAGGGGGAATGGATTCCTGAACTGCCTGGCTGCAACTTCAAAGCACAGAGCTGCGAGTTATTAAAGCTCTAAAATCACTGGAGCCACAGGGGTCTCGTCCCGTGTATCGGGGGATGGGCAAATGGTCGAACAGCCCCGAGGGAGAGTGACAGATGCTTGAGTGTCCCAAGGGTCTTCCTGGTTAGGGTAACTCCCTGGTATTAACTCTAAAAGCCTTTTGTGTTCAATGTTCAGTAATGGCCTCCTCATTAGCTGCTTTTAATGAATAGTTCATCCAAAAATTACAATTGGTCACCATTTACTCAACCCTCATGAGGTCTATAGTAATGGAGTACAAACAGTTTATATTAGGTGTCTTTAACTGCTAAGATTCACATTTGCTGCTACTGAGATTGAGGTACGTGTAGATTTAGGGGTAGGGTTTACATTAGTGTTTATGGTCAGGGTAGGGTTAGGTTTAGGATTAGGGCCAAGGTTAACAGTAACCAGTTTTCCACTATCGGGCCAGTGCGAGCCAGGGCCAGCCGGGGCCAATTGCCTCGGACCTGCATTCGCACCATTGGGCCAAAAGCCCAGCAGAGTTGAACTTAAACCCGCCCTTAATACGCCACCCTGGTGCCAACGTCACACAGTCCGAGGGATCATATTATCTAGAATATTGAGTTTATATCTTTTGTAAAACATTAGCTAGCTATCAAGATAATTTAACATTGACTCTAACTTCCATGGTGTCCCAGCACAACTTCCATGATCTCGAACCATAACATTTTATTTCTTTGGTCACTGCTTTGTTTTGCGATGGATGCACAATATAGCAAGTTCGGTGAATCTCCGTCTTTGACATTGACCCCACCTCAATCCCCAGTTGGCCTGGTTTAGCCCAAGGCCATTGGCCCAAAGAAAGCCCCAAAGAGGCACAATGAAGGCCCGGAAGTGACAGTGGTAACGCATATGGCCCTAGCATGCACTAGCATGCCGATATTAGAAACGCGGCTAGTGTAACCTCAGATGTAATTAAATGCAGTTTCTATATATCGGGGCGGCTGTGGCTCAGTTGGTAGAGTGGGTCAGCTGCCAATTGCAGGGGTTTCAATTCCTGGCCCACATGCCGAAGTGTCCTTGGGCAAGACACTGAACCCCAAGTTGCTCCCAATGGCAGGCTAGCACTTTACATAGCACCAGGACATCCAGGCACAAGAACAGTTTTTGTTTGTGTACGCGAGAACACCTGGCAATAAAGCTCATTCTGATGAACTAGAAGACAAGAAAAGCACTGGGCCCAGATGGTGTTTCACCCACTTGTCTAAAATCATGTGCTGACCAGCTGGCCCCCATCTTCACACAGATCTTCAACAGATCACTAAAGCAGTGTGAAGTTCCCTGCTGCTTCAAACACTCCACTATCATTCCTGTCCCAAAGAAACCGAAGATCAAAGGACTTAATGGCTACAGACCCGTCGCTCTGATGTGGTCATGAAGTCATTTGAGAGACTGGTGTTGGCCCACGTGAGGGACATCACTGGACCCTTTTTACATCCTCTTCAATCTATGAATTCATCAATCAGATTGAAATAGATTTATTATAAGGAGCAGGCGGACGCTTTTCACATGTCTCGCTTTGGTTGCATTGTGTCATACCCCTACCGTTGAAAACAGTTGGTACTTCAAACTTTCATTGTTGCGATAGTAGGAATGTTCCTTATTATGGTCCGGGGACATAAATTGTTTTAACACGTTATTTTTACATAATTACACTGAATTAACCCTTTAATTTGACAGCCCCAATATTTTGTCATTTTGAAGTATCTGCACGCATTTCACAGTGACCATATCTGTCAATCGGAGACCGTCAGTCCACGCATCTTATCACATGGCTTGTTGAGCACGTTACCATGGAGACGTAGCGCATCTGGAGGCTTCACGCTATTCTCCGTGTCTGAGACCGTCAGTCCGCACATCTTATCACATGGCTTGTTGAGTGCGTTACCGTGGAGACGTAGCGCGCTATTCTCCGCGACATCCACGCACAACTCACCACGCGCCCCATCGAGAGCGAGAACCATGAGGAGGTTACCCCATGTGACTCTACCCTCCCTAGCAACCGGGCCAATTTGGTTGCTAAGGAGACCTGGCTGGAGTCACTCAGAGCGTCCTGGATTCGAACTTGCGACTCCAGGGGTGGCAGTCAGCATCAATACTCGCTGAGATACCCAGACCCCTTGTGTGTAAAGTTTCTTTTAAAAAAAATCTCTTATGTTCCAAAGAATAAATAACAGCATGCAGGTTTCGAACAACATCAGGGTGAATAAATAATAACAGAATTAAAATTTTTGGGTGAACTGTTCCTTTAACTTTTACAGAGAGCTGTCAAGGAGGTATGCGCTTCAGACTAAAGCACGTTGAGTGAAAGGTGCAAAAAAATGCAGACCAGCAAATGCGGCAATTATGGACTTGGACACGGACGTGACTGTTGGCTGATCAAAGACATTGCTAGAAAAACAGCCTTTGTTTTTGTTCCTAAACGGAGACCAAAATAGGGAAAGAATGAGTTGCCAGGTTTCGAGAGAGGAGAATTTGATGGATCATTGCAGGTGTTCAAATCTTACCTGGCTCGAGGTTAGATAGAACTTCAGAGTCAAGATCAAAATGAACATTTAATAGGACAAGCCAAAATAGCAGACGCACAGAATGTTGTTGGAAGCACGGACAAGAGGCTCCTCTGTCAAAACCAGCACTTGATTCGTGCCCGGTGCTGAGGTGGAGAACGCCCTCGAAAGACTCGCCATTCTTAAAGACTGTGAGGGTGTAGTGTGCTTTAATACTGGAAATATCAACAGTCCGACACACTGGCTTGTTCTTTGCCTCACTGGATGCCCAACTAATGACAAACCAGCTCAAATTTTCAACGGCCCTTTTGTCTTAAATGTTCCCGAAGCATGAAGCTTTTAAGGCGTATGTACAATCTCAAGACTGATTGGGTGGGCACATTGTAAAATGTAGGAAATTGGCTCATGAAGAATAATGCCCTGTTCACATTGACAGTAGTTTTATCGATGGAGGTGGCTTTAATGCTCTAAAGTTATTGGTGGGCTGACTGACCATAGCTTTTGAAAATCTGATCGCATATGAAATGTATTTCTGATAACAATACAATGTTGGGGGCCTGGGTATCTCAGCGAGTACTGCCGCTGAGTGACTCCAGCCAGGTCTCCTAAGCAACCAAATTGGCCCGGTTGCTAGGTAGGGTATGAGAGTCACATGGGGTAACCTCCTCGTGGTCGCTATAATGTGGTTCTCGCTCTCTGTGGGGCGCGTGGGGAGTAGCGCGTGGATGACGCGGAGAATAGCGTGAAGCCTCCACACGCGCTACGTCTCCACAGTAACGGGCTCAACAAGCCACGTGATAAGATGCGCAGATTGACGTTATCAGACACGGAGGCAACTGAGATTCGTCCTCCGCCGAACAGATTGAGGCAAGTCACTACGCCATCACAAGGACTTGGAGTGCATTGGGAATTGGGCGTTCCAAAATAAAGACAAAAAAAAAAAACGTTATTCTAATGGTGCGTTCACATACAACGCGTAAAATTTTTTGCCTCGCATTGCCCGCGCGAGTTTGACCGCTGGATTAAATTAGTGTTTAAACTTGCGTTCGCTCGAGTAACGCGAACCCGCGTGTATTCCCCCTTCTCTTCCGGAAAAGGAAAGGAGGAGGGGCTTCTACCGACAACTTATGTTTCCGCCATCAACCATGGCCGATATCACAACGATTGCTGCTCTGTATCTGTAATGGATGTCCCGGATACGTTGACGTTGTGTCCTACAATTCCGGGTGCCCACACACCGCTACAACCCTGATTTCTTCTGCTACTACGTCAGTGACATCAGACAATCTCAATGCTTTTATAAGTGGTCCAAATGACTCGAGCGTCATATTCCAAGTCTTCTGAAGTCATACCACAGGTTTGTGTGAGGTACAGAAAGCAAATATGGTGGCTATGGCGCACCTGGATTTCAATTCCAAAGATTTTCAGTGAATAACGACTTAAATTTATTTATTTTTTGCACACAAACCTGTTGCATGACTTTTATAAGGCTTAGAATATAGCAAACATGTTGTGTGGACTACTTTTATTGAGCTCTTGCTGTGTTTTTGTCCTTTCTGGAGCTTGACCGACGTGGTCACTATGAATTTTTTTTGGGGGATTTTTCTCCCCTTTTTTCCCCAATTTGTAAAGCCCAATTCCCAATGCGCTCTAAGTCCTCGTGGTGGCGTAGTGACTCGTCTCAATCTGTGTGGCGGAGGACGAATCTCAGTTGCCTGCGCGTCTGAGACAGTCAATCCACACATCTCATCACGTGACTTGTTGAGTGCGTTACCATGGAGACCAAGTGCGTGTTGAGGCTTCACAGTATTCTCGGCGACATCCGCGCACAACTCACCACGCGCCCCACCGAGACCGAGAACCACGAGGAGGTTACCCCATGTGAATATACTCTCCCTAGCAACCGGGCCAATTTGGTTGCTTAGGAGACCTGGCTGGAGTCACTCAGAACGCCCTGGATTCGAACTCGCGACTCCAGGGGTGGTAGTCAGCGTCAATACTCGCTGAGATACTCAGATTTGCTGATAGGCTTTCGTGACATGTCATGCAGATTTTTGTTCCGAGTCGCGCCATTTGCTTCATTCGCGCTACCTGGTACGAATTTGCGTCTATTCGCATCTTTGCATCGACTTTGTATGTAATCGCTCCGCGCGAAACTATATAAAATTAATTCAGAACTAGTTTTTAATATCCTATTGATTTCTTGATATCCGACACTGCAAAAAAATATATATTTTATTAAAGTTATTTAAATTTGTAAAAATTACATAATTGAATCTAACGAAATTAAATTAGGAAATTTAAATCCAAAAATATTTGAGTCTTTTAACAGAACTGTATATTTTCTCGCTCTTCAAGAGAGCGCTCTTTTATTTGGACTTGTTCGGCATCTTTTACTCATAGGTTCACTTTGATTCAGCCATGTTTGCTTTGGAAAAGTGTTGTGGATATCTGGCCTATTTTAAGAGTGTCACATTCAATGGCATCGTTCTCCGTGAGCTTTTCTCCTGTTCTCTGACTTGGATCAAACGGAGGACTTCTGAATAAACTCCATTGTCCTGATACTGAGCTGTACTCTGTAGCGGATCCTGGCATAGGCGATATAGGCAGCCGCCTAGTGCGGGGCAGCACAACGGGATACTTGCTCGGCTGCCCCCGCACAGAGCTTGCAAGATCGCGATGGGTGAAGGTGCCCCAAATTGTGATGCCCCTGGCTCGATCGCAATGGGAGAAAGGTGCCCCATATCCTGCCACCCTGCAAAGGGAGAAAGGTGCCTCTCAAATTCTCTCATCATTCACTCACCCTCATGCCATCCCAGAAGTGCAAGACTTTCTTTCTTCAGCTGAACACAAATTAAGATTTTTAGAAGAATATCTCAGCTCTGTAGGTCCGTACAATGCAAGTGAATGGTGGCTAGAACTTTGAAACTCCAAAAAGCAAATAAAGGGAGCATAAAAGTAATCCATACAACTCCAGCGGTTTAATCCATGTCTTCAGAAGCGACATGATAGGTGTGGGTCACTTTTGCTGCGTAATGAGGAGGCTCCACGTCGGCTCTCGCCTAGGGCACCAAGTAACCCATACTCGCACTAAACAGGGAACATTTTCAGCACAATTACGAATGATGCAAATCAGGTAATGGCACAAACATGCCCACACTGCAAAAATACATGTCTTATTTTCTGGTAAATATAAATAAATATAAAATTTGACGTCATTAAAAAAAAAAAAGTCAGAATAACGTAAGATAGTAAGTCTTGTTTTCAGTGAAATCTAACGAAATATGGTGGTTTATGCTTAAAACAAGACCAAAATATTTCCTTTTGAATCAAGGAAGAAAAAATAGGCTTCGTTTTCTATTTGTCAAATATAATAATTTCCCACGGCACGTTACGGTTCGACTCGACTCGCTTTACTTTTCTGAGCTTGCATGTCCACTGCAGTTTAGTGTTGCCTCAATGTGGGTCGGGATTATAGGCTGATCGTCATAGTTGCGCCGCATCTACTACCATGACATCATCTTAAACACGACACAAACATTACTGACTATAAACAATAACACGAGCGCTAGCTGTTAGCTGTTAGCTCATTGGGCTGCATAAAGCAGTTGTTGATGGTGATTTTACACAAGTGTAACAGTTAAATTGGTCTGGTTGTTTTAGAAGCTTCCAGTAGCTGCTCAACTAAATAAAGTGAAGCTTTCAAGCAGAGTATAGAGTTAACAACAAAACGTACCATCCTCCATCACGGCCGAGTCCAGCGCACTCTCCCTCCCATTGCTTGCCGGTTTAGATAGCGTCCATTTAGCCGAACCACTTCCACTTTTCCTTTATGGTTCTGTCGTCACTGAAGTTTGTTTAACTTTTCCCTACACTGTTGGTAGGTCCGGTGGAAGTTGTGTGAGACTTGTTTCGCTCATCGCTAACGAGTGGACCGTCTGCACCTCGTTTATTGACCACGGCGTGGTTTTGCGCACAGCCATTTCTTTTTTCACAATTCAAAAGTCGTGTGAACAACCGATACTGTTATTGCTGTTGCCAACTTTAAAACTAGCAGGTTGATGTCACGTGTCGGAAATCCAGTGACTATTGTCCCCGACCAATCAGTGATCTGCAGGATTTTGACGTCACATTTAGTATCGGCTCGGCTCACTTGGAACCTCGACCGAGGTGGTACTAAAACTGTATCAGGTACCAGGTACTATCCACACTGGAAAACCCCCAAAAAAGCGAGCAGAGTCGAGTTGTACCATGTAGTGGAAAAGCCTCATTAGACAATTTCTTGACCGGTTTCGTGAGAGTCACCCGTGCACTTTTTTTGGTACCACCTCGGTCGAGGTTCCAAGCGAGCCGAGCCGATCACTGATTGGTCGGGGAGAATCGTCACTGGATTTCCGACACGTGCTACTGCGCAACTGAAATTGCACCTACATTTTACTGTAATTGCAAGTTCCTTTGCCTCGTTATTGACCCGGACGCTCCACTTTTGTTCAATAGTTGAGATTCCCCTGGTCAAAAAAAACACTTCTGTCATCGTTCCGAGGAAAGTTAAGACGTGTTACGTTTTTAAGGGGAGACATTTGAAGAGTTTGTTTTTGTACTTTAAAAGAAGAAAAAAAAACTGGCTTCACTAGAAGGAGAGCTGCGAACCTTCATCTCTGAATGAAAAGCATGTGGCGGCCGTCCAGAACAGCGGGGTGTTTGAGCAGGGCCCCAGCGCACATCTGTTCCTGGTTTACACAGCAGAAATCCTGAAGCAGTGAGAGGGGCAACAAGGGTGAAGGGCAGCCTGTTTTTATGAAGGCTTTGTGATGGGGCACTATTAAGGGTGTTGCATTGGGGGAAGGGGGTATGTGGAAAGAACAGGGAGTGTACAATCAGTGTTGGCACTGACTTAGTTTTTTCCTGCCTGGAGTTTGATGAAAGATCATTAGTGGTACTTGCTCGCTATTGCTCATACTTAGGGGTAGGCTCAGGGGTGTAAAGTAACACATTACAAATACTCACGTTACTGTAGTTAAGTAGTTTAAAAATGGTATACTTTTACTTGTGTACATTTTAAGTGCTGTAACTGTTTTTTAATGCGCTATTTTCCCACCGTCTGTGTTCGCTACTTCCCTGTCCTGATTTTATTGTTATCTACCAACATGATTGGCTAGGGAGAGTCACGTGACTCCCATCAAATCACATGTATAAAACTTGAATGACAGCTGTACATATTGAACAGTGGTGTTCATTACAGTACATCGATTGCAATAGCAAGACAACCACTGGTTGGTTGATCTAGATCAGACATGGGCAACATACGGGCCGGATCAGGGCCGGATCAGGCCCTCCACATGGTTCAATGTGGCCCGCGGCTCATTTATCGTAAAAGCGTTTTTAGTTTTCATTGGATATTTCAGTTAACTTGCATTGGGACCTAACGCATCTCCACAAGCGTTTAACATACTCAGGGTTGCCAGATAAGAAACAAAACACCCCCAGTTTGAGATTTATACTTGCGCAAATTGGAAATATTCCACCTAATGTAAAACTTATTTTGTGCAATCTGGCAACCATGCACGCGATTGCACACTTTCTATCTCTCGCTTTCACCTTTGAACAAACTTAGCGATCTGTAGTGCAATATTCTGCTCAAGGAAAAGTGTTAAACGGCTACTCTGTGTCCATTTTTGAGGCTGCTTGTGATGTTTGGTGCTACTTTGCAGGTAAACCTTCTCAGTGATTAAATTAGATCTCGGCATCAACATGCGAGCAAAAGCAAGCCAGAGACGAATATGTAAATGTATTTTTTATTTGTGCCATTTAGAAATATTGAAGTCCCTTTGCGCCTGTATGTTAATGTAACTCTTGCCGTAATCAATTATCATATTCATGCAGCCGGTGTTATTCAGTTGTGTGCTGAAACCATCGAGGAGACAATGTGGCCCCCATGCACTACATTAAGCCCGATGTGGCCCCTTTACCAAAATAGTTGCCCACCCCTGATCTAGATAAAATATAAAGATTGACTTTTATTTCCTGGTGTCTGTAGATGCATGCTGTTTGATTGACATGCGGCTAATGTTTGTTTCTGAAGACATGGATTAAACCATTGGAGTCTCATGTATTAGGCTACTTTTATGCTGACTTGTGTGATTTTTGGAGCTTCATACTTTTGGCACCCATTACTTGCATTATATGGACCAAAAGAGCTGAGATATTCTTCTAAATCTTCATTTGTGTTCTGATGAAGAAAGAAAGTCATACACATCCGGGATGGCATGCGGGTGACTAAATGATGAGATCATTTTCATTTTTGTGTGAATTATTCCTTTGAAGCCCGATGTGGACCCTGTACCAAACAACTGCCCTACTGCCTCTATTGTGGGACATAGCGCCCCAAGTGACCCTGCTTTTTTAGTGGGTTTTCAGGGAATGTAACACGGTACATTCCCTATTATAAAGGGGCATTGCTTTCGCAACTCACTACTCATGAGTACTTTTAAATGAGCTACTCTTTTACTCTTACTTGAGTAGTTTTACTCCCTTGCTCCCTATTTAGTGAATGACTGAACATCCAGTGTAGCTCCCTATACAGCTATAGGATGCTCCCTTGCTCCCTATTTAGTGAATGACTGAACCTCCAGTGTAGCTCCCTATACAGCTATAGGATGCTCCCTATTTAGTGAATGACTGAACCTCCAGTGTAGCTCCCTATACAGCTATAGGATGCTCCCTATTTAGTGAATGACTGAACCTCCAGTGTAGCTCCCTATACAGCTATAGGATGCTCCCTATTTAGTGAATGACTGAACCTCCAGTGTAGCTCCCTATACAGCTATAGGATGCTCCCTATTTAGTGAATGACTGAACCTCCAGTGTAGCTCCCTATACAGCTATAGGATGCTCCCTATTTAGTGAATGACTGAACCTCCAGTGTAGCTCCCTATACAGCTATAGGATGCTCCCTATTTAGTGAATGACTGAACCTCCAGTGTAGCTCCTTATACAGCTATAGGATGCTCCCTATTTAGTGAATGACTGAACCTCCAGTGTAGCTCCCTATACAGCTATAGGATGCTCCCTATTTAGTGAATGACTGAACCTCCAGTGTAGCTCCTTATACAGCTATAGGATGCTCCCTATTTAATGAATGACTGAACCTCATGTGTAGCTCCCTATACAGCTATAGGATGCTCCCTATTTAGTGAATGACTGAACCTCCAGTGTAGCTCCCTATACAGGTATAGGATGCTCCTTGCTCCCTATTTAGTGAATGACTGAACCTCCAGTGTAGCTCCCTATACAGCTATAGGATGCTCCCTATTTAGTGAATGACTGAACCTCCAGTGTAGCTCCCTATACAGCTATAGGATGCTCCCTATTTAGTGAATGACTGAACCTCCAGTGTAGCTCCCTATACAGCTATAGGATGCTCCCTATTTAGTGAATGACTGAACCTCCAGTGTAGCTCCCTATACAGCTATAGGATGCTCCCTATTTAATGAATGACTGAACCTCATGTGTAGCTCCCTATACAGCTATAGGATGCTCCCTATTTAGTGAATGACTGAACCTCCAGTGTAGCTCCCTATACAGGTATAGGATGCTCCCTTGCTCCCTATTTAGTGAATGACTGAACCTCCAGTGTAGCTCCTTATACAGCTATAGGATGCTCCCTATTTAGTGAATGACTGAACCTCCAGTGTAGCTCCCTATACAGCTATAGGATGCTCCCTATTTAGTGAATGACTGAACCTCCAGTGTAGCTCCTTATACAGCTATAGGATGCTCCCTATTTAATGAATGACTGAACCTCATGTGTAGCTCCCTATACAGCTATAGGATGCTCCCTATTTAGTGAATGACTGAACCTCCAGTGTAGCTCCCTATACAGGTATAGGATGCTCCCTTGCTCCCTATTTAGTGAATGACTGAACCTCCAGTGTAGCTCCCTATACAGCTATAGGATGCTCCCTATTTAGTGAATGACTGAACCTCCAGTGTAGCTCCCTATACAGCTATAGGATGCTCCCTATTTAGTGAATGACTGAACCTCCAGTGTAGCTCCCTATACAGCTATAGGATGCTCCCTATTTAGTGAATGACTGAACCTCCAGTGTAGCTCCCTATACAGCTATAGGATGCTCCCTATTTAGTGAATGACTGAACCTCCAGTGTAGCTCCTTATACAGCTATAGGATGCTCCCTATTTAGTGAATGACTGAACCTCATGTGTAGCTCCCTATACAGCTATAGGATGCTCCCTATTTAGTGAATGACTGAACCTCCATGTGTAGCTCCCTATACAGCTATAGGATGCTCCCTATTTAGTGAATGACTGAACCTCCAGTGTAGCTCCCTATACAGCTATAGGATGCTCCCTTGCTCCCTATTTAGTGAATGACTGAACCTCCAGTGTAGCTCCCTATACAGCTAAAGGATGCTCACTGGACAGTTAACACGCATATTGTTTATATCTTGTGTCTATATTTAGAAACCAGTGAGTATTTTAATGTTTACAGATTGACTTCCATTATAAGTGTCTCAGTGGAACACAGATTTCTGCTTCTTTTTTATAAATATATTTTTGTGGTAATTAATAAGGATGGGCATTTTGGTCATTTTGTCTACTCGAGGGGCTAGTAATCAACATTGTCACAATTGAGCTTAACATGTATTGAACCCGGAATATTCCTTTAAAGGGGACCTATTATGCCAAATTCACTTTTACATTGTGTTTGTACATAAATGTGAGTCTGCAGTGTGTGCATACAACCACCCTACAATGTTAAAAGTCCTCTTATATTTCTATTAATCATAAACAGTGTGTCCAAATGAACGGTTTTCGTTTCTGCTCTAAAGTGACGTCACGTCAGGCCCCGCCCACGACTGGTGACAGACTCCACCCTATTATCATAGCTCCTCCCCTGAGTGATCTACACACAGTCTGCCATTTTTCCCCCCGCGCTGGAGCAGATACAGTGAGAAGAATAATGTCTCATTAGTGTTCTGTTGTTGGCTGTACATTGAACATAAGTGTCTTCATGTACTCTCGGCATCAGAGACCCTGAAGACTCAGTGGACAAGCTGGACTGTAATCTGGCATACCGGGCATTTTCCTGGTGGGCCGACGCACTTTGGGGCCAATAAGGGGTGGTCTGGCCATCGGGCCGGTGGGTCAGCCTCGAAATGGGTAGAATGCGCTGCGATAAGCTAAAATGAGCTGCCGCGTTATGCAGAACGGACCACAAAACGGCGCCTCGATATGCAGAAAAGGACTTTACATAGCAACTTTTGGACCAGTTGCTATGTAAAATCCCGGGCCGATTTCTCTTCCCAGTCTTGCCTGAACTCCGGTATTTACGCTGTCAGTCATGTTGGTTCTGATTTGTTGTTGCTATAGTAACTGAAGCACGAGCTGTAAAGGCACAGCCCTCTTCCGGAAAGGGGGCGGGGAACAGCAGCTCATTTGCATTTAAAGAGACACACACGAAATCAGCGTGTTTTGATTCCACCCATGAAGAGGCGTATATAACATGGTGTAATAAATGATCCGTGGCGTATTTTGAGCGGAAACTTCAGACACATTCTGGGGACACCGTAGACTTATATTACATCTTGTAAAAAAAGGGCATAATAGGTCTCCTTTAAGTTTAAAGAAAGATGAAGTTTGAATCAAAGGAATGTTCCAGGTTCAATACAAGTCAAATAATTTTGAGCCATTACTCTATTTACAAATGTTCAAACTCATGATATTATAATGCCTGTAACTTTTAAATGTTATAAGCATGAATACCAGAAAGTATCTGTTCGCATGGAGAAAACCCACCCACAGGAATTACATTGCTAATGCACGACCAGACGTTCATCCACTTAGAAAAGTTGTCGTACCTGATTTAGACAGTTAACAGCTCAAATCAAAAAGACAACCCTCCCATAGACGTCCACTGGAAGTGTGTTACTGTCTCCATGCCTTTTATTTTAATCCAAGCAACGTTTTTCTGTTGCTATCAACATTGTGCTGCAAATGCTCTATTGTGCTTGGCTAGTATTGAATGCCATTGTGCAAACTAACATATTGTGAGACGTCACAAATGTGAACCCATTCAGTCAGTGTTTGAAGTGCCGCCGTTGAGGTCCGTTTGTGCCGAATGAGTGAATGGAAATGGAGCGGTGAGCGTTTACTTTGCCGTCGCTTACAGCAGAAGTAAAGAAAATACTTGCAGTTGGAGCCGAGAGCGGCGAGTCTGTTGGACTCAGCGTTTGATGTTAAGCAGCTCTCTGCCTAGTCAAACACTGCTCGACTCAAAGGTTATTACATTTGAGTGTGTAAAGTATGTTTCCTTATAAACCGCTGTTCTCCTGCAGAAAGCTTCAAGACTTCATTCTGCAAGCTGTAGCGCAGTCATATTTGGGCAACTATGCACTAAAGTGTTTTTTAAGGAATAGTTTACCCTAAAAGTGCATTTCTAATAGGAAATAGTGGTTCTAGTTAACTATAGGGGTGGGCCTGATCACCAAATCTCATATCATGGTATGTGTAATTTTATATCACGCTAAAAATATATTTACTTTTTGTAATTTATGACACGCACGCATTTGTCTAAAAGCGACACAATTGTACAGTGTAAATCACAATATAGTTATTATTTGACAAAGGGTTTATAGAAGGAATAACCATGTGGTAATATCTATCTTATACGAATTCAATACTCCAGTTAAAAACAAAAAACTAATAATATTGCCGTGTTAATTCTTACTGTTTTATATATATATATATATATATATATATATATATATATATATATATATTTTAGGCATCATTTTTGTCTTAAAACTAAAATGTTTTTTAAATTTAGTTGAAATCTAATCATGCAATATAAATTATTTTTTACTTATTTATGTTTATTTTCTCTTTATTTTGTAACGGCCAATTCCCAATGCGCTCCAAGTCATCGTGGTGGCGTAGTGACTCACCTCAATCCGGGTGGCGGAGGACGAATCTAAGTTGCCTCCGCGTCTGAGACCGTCAATCCGCGCATCTTATCACGTGACTTGTTGAGCGCGTTACCGCGGAGACGTAGCGCGTGTGGAGGCTTCACGCTATTCTCCGCAGCATCCACGCACGACTCACCAGACGCCCCACCGAGAGCGAGAACCACATTATAGTGACGACGAGGAGGTTACCCCATGTGACTCTACCCTCCCTAGCAACCGGGTCAATTTGGTTGCTTAGGAGACTCACAGCATGTGGAGGCTCATGCTACTCTCCACGATCCACACACAACTCACCACATGCCCCATTGAGAGCAAAAACCACTAATCACCACCACAAGGACGTTACCCCATGTGACTCTACCCTCCCTAGCAACCAGGCCAATTTGGTTGCTAAGGAGACCTGGCTGGAGTCACTCAGCATATTCATTCATTTTAATGAAATCAGATCAAACTTGAACCAAATATTTCGAAAAATGTATACAAGCTTCTTGCAATTATTTAAACGTGTATCAAACATTATAAATATGAATATGTTTAATATGGGAAATTAAACAAGAAGATGATACTATGACTAGATTATTTGGATTTTCTCTGCATATTTTCATCAACAGGTTGTTTTAATTCATACTATTTTATGGGGGTCTGTGTATCTCTGCGAGTATTGACGTAGGGTATCACACCTGGAGTCGTGAGTTTGAATCCAGGGTGTGCTGAGTGACTCCAGTCAGGTCTCCTTAGCTACCAAATTGGCCCGGTTGCTAGGGAGGGTAGAGTCACATGGGGTAACCTCCTCGTGGTCGCTATAATGTGGTTCTCGCTCTCGGTGGGGCGTGTGGTGAGTCGTGCGTGGATGACGCTGAGAATAGCTTGAAGCCTCCACACAAGCTACATCTCCACGGTAACACGCTCAACAAGCCACGTGATTCCTTCAGTGATTAAGTTGACAATAGGAACAATGTAAAACAGATTGGATGAGCCAAATTCTTAAAATGGACATCATCCACTCGTAAATCCAATCATTTCAACTCTGAGAGTTTTTCCTTGTAGGTGTCTGGCTCGTATGGTTACTATTAGCATGCCATATAAGCGTTTGCTTATGCAATAACTATCCAAAGGGCACTTTTGAGTGTATCTCCCAGAGCTAATGCAGATGCTTTTAAAGCCTTAGAAACCTACTCCTTTTTCCACAATCTCCCCAGACTGAGGGCTACAGACAGACACTCTAAACCCAGTTTCCTGTCTGCACGCTAAACAAACACTGGAACACAGATAGAAAAAGAAATAGAAAGAGGTGGCGGCCCTGTTGTGCAGTTTAACACAATGCGCCTTTATGCACAGTCGGGCAAGTTCAAGGCAAATGGCACCGCATGGAATGTGGTACTTTGTTGCTTTCAAAAATCTCAACAACCGTGGGCCTGTTTCAAGACACACTTTTGTCTTTTTGCCAGTGTTGCGGAAGCTGGTTTAAAACTGTAGTTTGCCAAGCTACACATGATGTGAAGTAGTTAAACTACAGTCAAGCTACCTTAAAAAGATGTTAGCTACACTGCAATCTACTTGCATACTCCATTGAAGCTATAAGAAGGCAATATCTGTTTATCCTCGTGCGACCCTGCGTCCTTCTGCGTGGACATTGTGTTTTGTCTTCGCAATACTCCATGCATAATTTAATTTAACCCGACTGATCTCAGTTCAGGACATTCTGGGCTGTCAGTAAAGGGTTAAACTTTGAATGCACGTAGTCATGTGACAAAACAGCATGGCAAGGGATCATCCTATAGCTGTATAGGGAGCTACAGCGGAGGTTCAGTCATTCACTAAATAGGGAGCAAGGGAGCATCCTATAGCTGTATAGGGAGCTACACCAGCGGTTCAGTCACTCACTAAATAGGGAGCAAGGGAGCATCCTATAGCTGTATAGGGAGCTACACTGGTGGTTCAGTCACTCACTAAAAAGGGAGCAAGGGAGCATCCTATAGCTGTATAGGGAGCTACACTATGTTCTGTCATTCACTAAATAGGGAGCATGGGAGCATCCTATAGCTGTATAGGGAGCTACACTGGAGGTTCAGTCATTCACTAAACAGGGAGCAAGAGAGCATCCTATAGCTGTATAGGGAGCTACACTGGAGTTTCAGTCATTCACTAAATAGGGAGCTACACTGGAGGTTCAGTCATTCACTAAATAGGGAGCAAGGGAGCATCCTATAGCTGTATAGGGAGCTACACTGAAGGTTCAGTCATTCACTAAATAGGGAGCAAGGGAGCATCCTATAGCTGTATAGGGATCTACACTGGAGGTTCA
Source organism: Xyrauchen texanus (assembly GCF_025860055.1). Lineage (NCBI taxonomy): Eukaryota > Metazoa > Chordata > Actinopteri > Cypriniformes > Catostomidae > Xyrauchen > Xyrauchen texanus. The sequence goes on from NC_068292.1 coordinate 43,919,414, forward strand.
GTCATTCACTAAATAGGGAGCATCCTATAGCTGTATAGGGAGCTACACTGGAGGTTCAGTCATTCACTAAATAGGGAGCAAGGGAGCATCCTATAGCTGTATAGGGAGCTACACTGGAGGTTCAGTCATTCACTAAATAGGGAGCAAGGTAGCATCCTATAGCTGTATAGGGATCCTCCCCGGGCGGATGAGTCAGACTCACGACCCCCGGCGGTCAGAACGCTCCTCCGCGTTCTCGCCGACTCTTGGGGACACTCCTCCGCCCCGGCACACCGCTCCAGGCGGTCGGAGAACACTTCCCCCCTCCCCTCGTGGTCGGCGGTCTTCCTTCGACCCCTCTGCGTTTCTGGGGGATGGCAGGGCTCTCCTCCGCCCCTGACCGTAGCTCCATCGCTCCAGGCGGTCGGGCAGTCCGCACTCACCTTGCGGACAGCGGCCGTTCACCGCGTCCGGTCGGTCGGTCTACTCCCTCCCCCGGTGGACGGCAGTGTCGAGGACTCCACGACGGGCATCCCTCCTCCTTCCCGGGCTATAACGGTTGAGGACTGCGTTTACGTGACCTTACACGTCGGTTTAAGCATAATCAGTGTAAGATTGTGCATGTGAACACGCTAGTTGCACACCAGTCTAGTTGAATGGTACAAAACTGTGAGAGTTGCCCTGTGTTCTTGTGAGAAAACCAGAGGTTAAAAAAGTGCATTTTTCTCTTGTTCAGAAAGCAGTCATCTAGTATGAGACTCCCCGTTCTGGACCTCAAGCGCGCACATGTGTAGGTATCGCTATTATTCAAGCCATAAAACTACACGGCCACATCTGAAAGTGTTTAGGTGTGGAAACACACAGGCGGCTTCAAAGCGAAGGGTTTGGGGCTGCAGACGGAGTGCGGCTGGCTCGCCTCCTGCATTCCTCTCAGATTGGGAATAGCTGCAAAAGGGGCTTTGTTACTTGGACGAGCTCGCTCTCTCTCTCTCTCTCCATCAAAAGTCACTTGCATATGCGGCTCCACCACAAGAATAAAATGTTTAAATCATTATCTTTCACGAGGCACTGTGGGGTTGATACGGTCTGCACGTTTGAAGCAAAACCATTGGGTTACTCTTTGAAATTTCGGTGCTTTGTTTCCATTTAAGCTCTGTTTTAAAAACCTACTTTAGGCAGTAATTTTAATGCATAACAGGTCTGCTCATGATGCAAAGGCTGTTCAAAAGGTAGGCATCTCAATTATGCTAGAACAACATTGACTTTTATTCACTTTCACACAGATCCCGAGTTAAACGGCAGATTATCAGTTCATAAACGCTTACTTTTTGCCCCTTTTCTCACACAACGCTATCTTATAGGACCAGGATACGAGTCCTGAAGAGCACGCAACTCGACACGTGAGCCGAACGTGTCATATAAGCACAAAGTGACGTGGTATTTTTTCATCGTTAGGTATAAGGTTTAGGGTAGGTCGGTTTTGACGATATAAGACTCGATAGATAATTTACCTTAAAAACCTCATCTGTTTGGGATAGGGCTGGGCGATAAAACGATATCGATATATATCACGATAAGGAAAATCCACGATAAGCTTTTAAGATATTTTCGATATTTACTGCGTGTTGCTAAAACACAAGCAGTTCGGCTTTCTCAGGCTGTGTTTCCACTGGGGCGGACGAAATCCGCTCAGAGGCGCTCACAGCGCTAGGAGAGAGTCGCTCCGCACCGCTGCCAATCCTACGATCCACCATGCGAGCGTGACGCTCGGCTTTCATAGGAATGAATTGAAAACGCTCTCAGCTTCGCTCACAACGCGCCAGTGGTAACGTAGGGTCAGACTGGATTAACTTGCTAATGCTAGCCTCCTTGCTAACGATTAGGCTACGTCAGACACAGGATTGATTCCATCTGCACCGCAAGACTTCATGACAACGGTTGCGTCCTCTCATCGTGTCTAGTGAAGAGCGCAACAGAACAACAGTGATGTGGACAACAGCTCTGATCTTTCTGCGCTGTAATCTTGAATATTGTTCTCTAGCACCAAACATGCATCATTTCTGCCCTGTTACGACTTTTACTTCCTCTAGATAGTCGAGTTTGATCGTCGTCTTGGCGCTCCGCCAAGGCCCGCGAGGAGCCCCGGCGGGGGGCGATCCGAGGACCTCACTAAACCATCCAATCGGTAGTAGCGACTGGCGGTGTGTACAAAGGGCTGGGACTTAATCAACCCGAGCTTATGACCCGCGCTTACTGGGAATTCCTTGTTGATGGGAAATAGTTGCAATCCCCAGTCCCGATCACGAGTTGGGTTCAGCCTCTCGGCGCAGGGTAGACACACGCTGATCCACCCATTGTGGCGCTCGTGCAGCCCCGGACATCTAAGGGCATCACAGACCTGTTAATGCTCCATCTCGCGTGGTTGAACGCCACTTGTCCCTCTAAGAAGTTGGACACCGACCATGGGAATAACCGCACGCTTCGCCTCTTTTCCCCGCATGCGTGTAGACATGAAGCACCTTTTAGACCAAAACGTTTGTCCCTTCTAAATGTATCTTTATTAATCAGAATGTTACGAGCCTTTAATAATAAACAAATCCAATAAACAAATCGATTTCTGTTCTAATTAGGCATCTGGAATGGAAAAGGAAGGACTCAAATGACTAGTTGGTCGACGAGTCTCTCACTTTAATGAAAATATACAAAACGTTTTCTAAATGTTCTCTCGGGACACCCCTGAACCCACATTCAGCATCATTCCACAGTCACAAGGACGTGCGTCTATGCCCCATACTTGGGTATCTTAATCTAAAGAAATATACAAAATATTTCATTTTAATGTAAAAATATTCCAACAAATGTTGTCATTATGATGTCACTATGATGTCACTATGCTTCAGAACAAACAGACGATCTTTTAACGTTCATTTTCAATTGATAAACGGTAAAAGACTGTAAAATTGGCCGTCTCTGGACCCCCTGTGCAGTTTTGTAGAGACTATTTTGACCGTTTCGAATTAATTTTTTCCATATCGCCCAGCCCTAGTTTGGGAGAACATTTAACTAACTAACATGCACGTAATACCATTTTGCAAAACCGTTGCCACAGCCACGTAACTTTCATAAGATCTGTCTGGATCTGTTTGGAGCGTTATTAAAAATTTCTTATTTTACCCAATTTATGAGTGTGCTAGCTATTGGAGTAGCTAGGACTCATCAGTTTCAATCAGTCGAGTCACGTATGCAATTTGGGTGTTGCTGCCTATGTAGAGCAGTCGAAATCAGTCATTTCTGAGCCCCAGTTTTAGCTAGAATACTAGCTAGGTCTTGGAGCAGAACATTCATGTGATAGTTTGATGGCGCCCTAAATTAATACATGCTTTGCTATTTAGCACATTACTGTCTATTGCGATTCTCAAAACAGCCACAGGGCACTTTTCTATGGAATGCTGGGTTCTCATCATGAGATGCTTCCTCTTTAACAGCAGAAGGAGGGTTTCAAAAGGCCTGAAAGAAGCCACTGTTTCGTTTTCCTCCTGAAAGCAAATGCGCCCACTACCGCGGCATGCAGCGTGACTTCAAACAGCCCTCTAAAGTCTGTGTGCTGTTTAACGCACCGTCAACCTGCAGGTTCCTCTCAAATAAACAGCGGGTCTCGTGAAGCTTGCCCTCTATTAGCGATTCAGACTGATATTTAATACTCGCATCAGTCCAAGAGAGAAGGCGTCAGATGGCGAGAACGTGTCCTTTTGAGTGGCGAACGTTTTGTTCACGGTACACTTGCTCTTTGATGTTTGAGTGGGTTTTAGGCGTTAGAGGAAAATGGGCATTTTTGTTTCAAAGACACTTTGAAATCTGAGATTTCGCAATAAGCCTAAGCTTTTAGAATATCCACTGAAATGTCAAGGGTGTTTTTGCAGGATGCAAATCTCCACTTCTAGTACGGGACCTCTACTTCACGTTGATGAGGGTCTTACTGATGCTATCTACTTAGCATCACTGTATCATCACATCTGAACTTTTAACCCCCGTTTTCATACCACCATGTCATGGCTGGGAAGCTCTACATTTCCTGTTCTCGAACATCACTTCTTATCATTAGAGCTCAGTGTTATCTGCCAGGTTACCACTGTTGATGGTTTAAATAAAAATCCGGAGCAACCCGTTACCGGGGCCTCTATGGGGCGCTGATCACGAATAAAGATATTATGGCATTACTCAACCACACTTGCTTGATCTGCACAAATGAAGTGTCGTTTTAAAGCGTAGACTCTTATCTTTACAATGAATTTAGCTGATATGACCAATTGTAAAATACTACTTTTAAATTGGCTGATAAATTAGTTCCGTTTTGAAGAATTCGTTGCGATAACAACCAATAAAACACTTTAAAAAAAAATTATAATCACACTGCCATGTGTTATATATCTTTGGAAAGGTCTTAATTAGTAGAATATAACGAGCACATTTGCTTCAACCATAGACTAAACTATAGTGACTATTAGCATGTGAAATGCAAATGCATTTATCAAATAAATGATAAACGGCATTTTCGTTACATTTTGGTTCATGAAAAATAATCATCATATTGACAATGACCTATCAGAACTTGCAGCAGGCGATGCTGAATCAAACAAACCCCCACTGTATGTCCTATGTGGTGTAAATCCAGAGATATTCCTCAACGAGCATCATGAAAGCTAACGAAGGCTAAGCGCTAATAGAGATCGCTATAGCAACGCTGTTCTCTGGGAGCGATTCACTGAAACACAATACTTAATGTCAAAGATCATGCGTGAAGTCGGCATGATGTGTCCGATAGTTTCGGTACCCTAGGATCGGCAATTGGATGCCGACGCGCCAACATGCAGCATTCTTAACAGACATGTTTGCAGCGGTTTCAATGTGTTTGAATGTGATTGGCAGCACGTTGCATCAGCTATGTGGGAGACTAGGGTTCAAAGCCAGGCAGTAACCACGTTTGAATATTCAATGACGAGGTTTCACTTTTCCCTCTAACACTTAATTATTTACTCCACTATTAGTTAATCAAAGGTTTGAGTTGGGTTTGATAGAGTCTATAAATATATGCGTTTCTCTTCATTGGATAACGTCCTGTAATGCTGAAAACAACTTGCTTCACGAAGAGCTTTTGGCGACCTCTCCTGGACATAAATGGAGTTCACACATGCCCATATGCTCTACAACACTTACCGCTTTGGCCACTGGGGGCAGTGTTTCGAAATTTTGGTCAACGTATACCGATTTTGAGGAAAGAACTCGATCTACTCTTTCCGTTTTCCCTGTGGCCGCTGGGGGCAGTGTTTCGAAGTTTCGGTCAACGTATACCGATTTTGAGGAAAAGTCGATCTACTCTTTCCGATTTCCCTGTGGCCACTGGGGGCAGTGTTTTTAATTTTCGGTCAACGTATACCGATTTTGAGGAAAGAAGTCTGCTCTGATTGGTCCGTTCTAAAGGATTCATTCTAAGCTCCTCCTTTCAGAGAGCCTACTCTGCTCTGATTGGTCCGTTCTAAAGGATTCATTCTAAGCTCCTCCTTTCAGAGAGCCTACTCTGCTCTGATTGGTCCGTTCTAAAGGATTCATTCTAAGCTCCTTTTTTCAGAGAGCCTACTCTGCTCTGATTGGTCCGTTCTAAAGGATTCATTCTAAGCTCCTCCTTTCAGAGAGCCTACTCTGCTCTGATTGGTCCGTTCTAAAGGATTCATTCTAAGCTCCTCCTTTCAGAGAGCCTACTCTGCTCTGATTGGTCCGTTCTAAAGGATTCATTCTAAGCTCCTTTTTTCAGAGAGCCTACTCTGCTCTGATTGGTCAGATGTCCCATTCTGTTGTGATTGGTCTACCGCTTAGTGTAGAGTTTGAGGGCGGGTCAAATCTGTTCGCAAGCAGCCAATGAAGACCAGAGGCGGGTATTTTGTTACAAAATGATGTAGGTTAGTACAGGAAGTAAGTCTGGAATTACTAACGACTCGTTTCAGGTGTTCAGAATCGGTCCTATCTTTTGGGAGTCAATAACTCAATAACTAACCCTTTTTGTGTGACTCATTGAAACTTCCATATAAGTTATGTACACGTATAGTTAACATTGAGGCAGCTCGCTAGGTTTTGTTAAAGAGCTGTTGTCTCAGTCTTGTCATAGTCTTGAGTTTAATAGTAAATAACTCTGTAAATGTGTTGCAACTCTGCACAGAGGGAGAACAGGAAAGGAGGCGGCCTTTTGATTTTGCCATGGATGAAATGCACTGTAGAATTTCACTCAAGGGAACCCTGTTGGAGACAGCTGGGTTCCCGAGGATCACTAAGGTGCAGGCGAGGATGTTTGTTGATTTGAACAGCAAGTGTGCATGTCTAAAAGACGTCCATGCTTCTTCAGATCTCTGAGATTGGTCTTGCATGGAACCATCACAATTGTGGCTTTTATTTTGACATTCTGAAGTCTCCAGGACGTCCTGTAAGTGTCTGGTTTATATGGTTATTTTATGTCATTGTATCGGATTTGGATCGGGCTCGTCAGACCGATAACCGATCCATCTAAAAACGTCAGTATCGGAGCAGATACCGATCCAGGTTTTTAAAAGTGCATCCCTTGCTTAAACCACGTGATAAATTAGCACCATTGATTGGATGCACAACCTTTAAATTGCTTTCACGTGCAAGCAAAATGGACATTATAACATACAGTAAATATACCTAGATTAATCGAAATCGAACCCAACCATCCAAAATCTATATCCACATTTAGCATTATTCTTTCCCTGCTGTCCGTGACCCTATCCGAACAGACCTGCAAGCCCGCCCCAGTTGAGAACCACTGATCTAAACGATGGAGGGACAAATAAACGTTCACCTTTAAAATATCAAGAAGCCACCACAACAATGATGTACACCGTATCTACACGGTGATATACATTAATTGTGTTTATGTTCCCACTGTGTTTCGTTTCCTATCTTGGCGAGGCATTATGTAACTCTTAACGCCATGCGTCCACTGGCATCGCTCCATTTGGCATACTGCATCTAATGTCAGGACGCCTTTACATCCTGTGGTCGGGCAGGGGGTGTATCTTTAGGTAGAACAAAGAGCAGGGCCACTGTTGACCCGGAGGGGACCCTTGGGCAACGCCAAGACTATGAGGAGCTTTGCGGCTTGGATTGAAGGCTTTATTGCATGAGTGTCAAGAATGTCTGTAGCCAAAGGGTCTGCCAACCGCGCGGCTCAGGGGGTGTTAAACGTGTGCACGACGCCCACAAAAGAGTTGACAGACAAGCGCTCCAACCGGTCTGGTGAGGGTGTGAATACAGAGATAACACTCACATGTCAGATGCTCTCTGCACTGGATAAGGTTCAGGCTCTTCAAGGGAGTTCAATCTGCGGGTGGAACTGGTTGGACCTTGCAGTTACGGTGCCACAATTTCTAGGATGCCAATTTACATTCGATAGCTGTCCAGTTACTCATTAGTGGTTAGCAATCTTTATGTGTGTGCAACTATTGGCATACATTTTGTCTGAAATACGATAGTTCCAAAAAGCAACTATCAGCACCGATTAATCGGTAAAACCGATATATTGGCTGTACCTCTATTTTATTGGCCAATTTATTGGCGATTAATGAACTTTGCCTGCTCGCCAATTAGCATTTGGTCATTGCGCCTTGTATTTATGTAGTGCCAAATATCTGAAAATTAAACCATTAAATAAACTATTTAATATTTAAATCATTTAAAACTAGTAAGTGATTAAATAATCGTAAAAGATAATTTTTTTAACCTACCATCAGATTTGAGTTCATGCATGAACTTTGCTCTTCTTTTTCTGAATTTGACTCACTAAGGGTTCGTTCACAAAATACGTTCTTGCATCGAATGAGATCGATGTAGCACCACGATTGGCACCGCATACGGGTGTCTTGGTGTGTTTTAAAAAGTTAGTTTAAATTGAAACAACATTTCATATAACCTCTGTGCTCATGGCAGGAAATGCTGTAAAATCAGACGTGACGCAACGGGTGTGGTGGTGGTGGCGGCGTAGTGTGCTAAAGCATATAACTGGTAATCAGAAGGTTGCTGGTTCGATCCCCACAGCCACCACCATTGTGTCCTTGAGTAAGGCACTTAACTCCAGGTTGCTCCGGGGGGGATTGTCCCTGTAATAAGTGCACTGTAAGTCACTTTGGATAAAAGCGTCTGCCAAATGCATAAATGTAAATAGATGACAAAGACGTTCGTCTAGCCCTTGTTGCCATAAAAACTATTCCAAACCAGCGCAAACAGATGCAAAAAACGTGTCCTGTGTGAACAGCCACTAGAAACCGATTTTGCCGATATCTGCAACCCAAAAGCTAATAGTAAAATAAAAAGGATGAATTTAATAATTTTTTTAAATGATGCATTTATCGATTTAATTAAATATTTAATTAAAAAAAAACTATGATTTTTAATTTGGAGAAATCTGGCTCTCCAAAGCCGATCATTTTCTAAATCTATTTGTAAATCTAAAGTGCACATTTTCAGTTGAGTGAATTTTTATTTGAATTGTAAAAAAAATTTTTTTGTGTGCGTGTATATTTGCTACTATTAAATTGTATTTCAGCATTATTATTACCATTGCCACTATGATGCCTAGGTATGGGCATAGGACTTTAAATGCCCATTTCGGCTGCTATTCGGAATTGAATATTAGCATACCGCATATGCTGTATATTGCATATTAAAAAATAAATAAATAAAGTATGTGAAACGGTGTGCAATGCTAAACATTCCAAAAGTTGCATGCTACATTCTCACATGATTGCAATATATTGCATGCTTAATTCAGCAAGTTGCATCCATTTATCATCACGTAAATAAACATTATTTTTCTTTTGATTGTTTTGAAGTCATCAGGAAATCAAAATTACCCCGTTTACTTAATGCAATGTTTTTGCCCTTAATTATGCATGATTCATCAGCGCACATCAACTGAATTCTGGGACACGGTGTGGCACGCAGTTATGCTCCGTTTGAGCATTTGACATTTTTAATGCGCGTTTGAGTCAAATCATTCATCACAAGTTAGTTCAGTGCAGAGTCCAGACAAGAACTCACAAAATGTCACATGTAAGTCAGATACAGAAGAACAGCGTGTTTGAGTGGTCTGCAGTGTCGCTGCCTTTGATTCTTTGTAGAGAAGATACTTTCATGCTGTTGTGATTTTCACCGTGTACACTCAGTCACGCATGTTTTTCTGCTCGCAGTTACTTCCTTATGGGTCATTCATTGAATGCATTTGTGTTCATATATTGGATGTAGTATGGATACAAGAGGGTTTCTGGGGGTCTGAGACCCCTAATCAAAGGGATAGTTCACCCAAAACTCATTTACTCACCCTAATGTAGTTCCAAACCCGCATTACTTTTACCCAGACAACAATAGTACTTAAAAATGCTAAGATGGAAATTGCTGTATATTTCACAATGAAATGATCACCGGACGACGTATTTGTAATTATTTGGCTACTTTGGTTCTTGTTTGCTCATTTTGCCATGTGCATGCATGCTATCCAACATCCAACTTGAAAAACTGACCATTTATTTAAGGAATAGTTCAGGTTGAGCTCAATGGACAGCACCTCCTGTTCTGGAGTGGTGGTGGTGGGTGTAGTGGTCCAAGCACATAACTGGTAATCTGGTAATCAGAAGGTTGCTGGTTCGAGCCCCACGGCCACCACCATTGTGTCCTTGAGTAAGACACTTAACTCCAGGGATTGTCCCTGTAATAAGTGCACTGTAAGTCACTTTGGATAAAAGCATCTGCCAAATGCATAAATGTAAATGTAAATGTTCTCTAAAAAAATCACTTCCAGTGGAAGTCAATGGGGCAAATTTTTGGAGGGTTTAAATTCAGAAATGTGATGCTTGTAGTTTTATAAATGCACTTACATTAATTCATCTGTATGTTTCATTTGAGCTGCAAAGTTCTTTAAATGGCTATTTTGGAGTTTTACCGTTTATGGCATCACATCGTCATGGCAACGAAGTTGTAAAATTTTATATAACTTTACACAGATGTGGTTAGTAAGTGATTTAATCACAGTAAAATCATGTTAAAACACATTTTGTTCACGTCTTGTGGCTACACTTTTGAAAAAATGTGTATTTTAATGCGGAGTGGTGGTGGTGTAGTGGGCTAAAGCACATATCTGTTAATCAGAAGGTCACTGGTTCAGTCCCCACAGCCACCACCATTGTGTCCTTGAGTAAGACACTTAACTCCAGGTTGCTCCGGGGGGATTGTCCCTGTAATAAGTGCACTGTAAGTCTCTTTGGATAAAAGCGTCTGCCAAATGCATAAATGTAAATATAGGTAATGTTAATGTTTACGTGTTGACCCCCATTGACTTCCATTGTAAGTGTCTCACTGGAACATGTTGAAATTTGCAGTATTCGATTGAGGTTAACTTGAACCCGGAATATTCCTTTAGTCATCTGGTTAATTTCCTCGTCATTGTGTAAATATTCGAGTTATAATGTATAAAGTTGAACCATATTTCTGAAAGTCTGGTGTTCCCTTTTTATTGGAACGCTTCCTTAAATTACAACACAAACATATTCATTCCTTAAAGAGTTACAGAGTTGATATATTACCGCACGACAGCAGTGAACCTTATACAGCTCTTAAAATATCCACGGGCAGAGTTGGAGAATGTGCTAGTATGTAGCATGTGGAAAACCCGACCAATGTTGACCTACCTCAAATTTGGCATCCTGGAATAACTGTGTTAGATTTACAAAATTGAAAGCACACCATCTCTCTGAACTCTTGTCTCTTGTGTTCATTCTGACCTTTAAATATTATACACAAACCACTCGGACGAGCTCAGAAAGTGTGCCGCAGCTCACGTTTAAGAGTCGCCTGTAAAAACCGTTTGTAATGTTGCTGCTGAGGGTGACGAGTGTGGCACATATGTGAGGAGGTGTTCACTCAGAGACGTCCAACATCTGCTACAGCTTTTAGAGAAGATCATTGGAGGTTTCAGGGTTTAGTGTCCTGGTGCTGATTAAAGCGTCTGCTAAATGAATAAATATAAATATGGAATACAAAAGGGTTTTGGGGGTCTGAGCCCCCTAATCAAAGGGATAGTTCACCCAAAAGTGAAAATCATTTACTCACCCTTATGTAGTTCCAAACCCGCATTACGTTCTTCCGTCGAGCATGTGCGTTCGGATCATGATGGAATGAGATTTAACGTGTAAAGCGTTCAGGTCTTCATAGAACTCGTTGTATAGGGATTCAAAAGTGCATTTTTTGCTAACATATTATATAAAGTTGGATTACAAGTTGTTCAGAGTTAGCGTTGTGCAATTAAAGAAATAGTTGCTAATTATCTCATCATTTACCCACCCTCATGCCATCCCAGATGTGTATGACTTTCCTCTGTTGAACACATATGCATCTTTTTAAAAGGATATTTCAGCTCTGTTGGTCTGTACAATGCAAGTGAATGGTGACCAAATTCTTGGAGATCCAAAAATCACATAAATGCAGCACACAAGTCATCCATACAACTCCAGTGGTTTAATCCATGTCTTCTGATGTAATATGATACAGTTGAAGTCATTAAAACTCCACAGATTTCATATTAGCAAACTATAGTTTTGGCAAGTCGTTTAGGACATCTACTTTGTGCACAAAGTAATTTTTCCAACAATTGTTTACAGACCGATTGTGTCACTTTTAATTGACTATATCATAATTCCAGTGGGTCAGAAGTTTACATACACTAAGTTAACTGTGCCTTTAAGCATCTTGGAAAATTCCAGAAAATGATGTTGAGCCTTTAGACAATTAGCCAGTTAGCTTCTAATAGGAGGTGTACTGAATTTGAGGTGTACCTTTTAGATGTATTTTACCTTCAAACTCAGTCCCTTTTGATGATAAAATCAAAGAAATCAACCAAGACCTCAGAAAAAAAAATTGTGGACCTCCACAAGTCTGGTTCACCGTTGGGGAGCAATTTAGAAATGCCTGAAGGTGCCACGTTCATCTGTACAAACAAGAGTACGCAAGAATAAACACCATGTGACCACACAGCCATCACACCGCTCAGGAAGGAGACACATTCTGTCTCTGAGAGATGAACGTAGCTTGGTATGAAAAGTGCAAATCAATCCCAGAACAACAGCAAAGGACCTTGTGAAGATGCTGGAGGAAACAGGTGGACGAGTATCTAGATTCACAGCAAAACGAGTCCTATATGGACATCACCTGAAAGGTGCTCAGCAAGGAAGAAGCCACTGCTCCAAAACCACCATAAACAAGCCAGACTACAGTTTGCAAGTGCACATGGGGACAAAGATCTTACTTTTGGACAAATGTCCTCTGGTCTGATGAAACAATTATTGAACTGTTTGGCCATAATGACCATCGGTATGTTTGGAGGAAAAAGGGCGAGGCTTGTAAGCCGAAGAACACCATCCCAGGCGTGAAGCATGGGGGTGGCAGCATCATGTTGTGGGGGTGCTGCAGGAGGGACTGGTGCACTTCACAAAATAGATGACATCATGAGGAAGGAACATTATGTGGATATATTGAAGCAACATCTCAAGTGATGGCCATCGGTATTCCAGCAGTCTGAATCAAAGCCAAGGTTGAGATCAGCGTTGAGTACAGGAGGTGTTGTCTGATTTATGGGCCAGAGGAGTTTCAAACGGCTGGCCGGGCCTCTGACGCAGATGCCAGAACAGACTCTCTCCACAGCTGTTGTTTCTCTACGAACAATGAGGCTTCTGTAGCGCTTCATGTCTGGCCAAGAAAACAAGAGTGCCTCGGGTTTGACTTCAGGGTGAAAAGTCGCTGTGCGCCAGGGTGGAATCCCTTTGGACATTTGTGTCTGGTACAGATGGCACGTTGACACTAGCTGTGCTCTGATACACAGGCTCCCTACGCAGTGGCCCCACACCTCCCACCGCGCCTTCCTTGAGGCGAGTAAGGACCACCTTACATTCTCTTCTTAGTCCATATTGCTCCTTCGCCACAGGAACAGAGGGGGGCCTTGCCCTAACAGATGCACCTGACACAGAGGTGCACACTATGGTAGCCTTTTGACCTGGGCGATGTACCAACCGGTATGTGTTTAAGGAAGACTATTCATGTTAAGTTGGTGAAGACATTCCCATGTCTTCAAGGGTTGGGAAGAGTTATAGGGAAGGGAAAAGGGATTGAATCAGGAATACCGGAGCTGATCACCTATGGGTACTAGGTTGGTACCAGGTGGCTGCCTGTATAAACATTGTAAAATTCTGCCAGTAAGCAGATTGCGATTTAAGGAGCCCATTCTGGTCGGGCACCGCAGAGCAACAGGGCCTGCGGGTAGGAACAAGAAACCCGCAAAACCCGACCATGACAGGTGGGCAGCTCCAGGCCAGATTTGTCAGCCTAACAGCCAAGCAGTCCCTATTACAGGGTCATACCTGACCGCCAGGTGTCACCTCCTTACCCTGCTCGCCGGCCACAGTTTAGGGTTGGCGGAGACAACCCATTGCCCGTGGTCCTGATCCCGACTCCGACTCCGACTCTTTGTACGCACATCTGCCAATTAAAAAAAAAACGACCACCGGCGGGCTGCCACCTCACACCGCCCATAGTGCCGTGGTACCCAAGTGACCGCTCTGGCCCCATTATCTCCGGGTTAGGTGGGCAACTTTGGAGGGCACCAGCTACTAGATGGTTCGATTAGTCTTTCACCCCTATCCTCGTATCAGGCAACCGATTTGCACATCAGGACTCCTGCGGACCGCCACCAGAGCTTCCTCGGGCTTCGCCCTGCCCAGGCATAGTGCACCATCTTCCGGGTACCATCGCGTGCACTCTTCCTCCACCTCCAACGCTGCTGGCGAGATGGGCCGGCGGTGTGCCCCTATATAAAGTGTTTTACTATCATGTTATATATGTATACACCAATCAGCCACAACATTAAAACCACCTGCCAAATATTTTGTAGTTCCCTTAGTAGGACTAAGTACCCCTGTGCACTGTCAAACCTGTTCACATTAGCAAAGAGCGCACGGCACTACACCTAAAACAGGTAAATCCTGTGGACTGATGTACACACCCGGGTGAACTCATTTTTATTATTGTCATTTTTGGCTTAACTAGTTATTATACTGCAGGTTTCGAACGCCCTCTGCATTTTTAAATGCTAACACATGGTATTTTACCCATAATGCCATCACCCACCGAGGCCCTGAAATGTGTGGACCACATGTTTAATTAAGAGAACACAGTTCTCTACTAACTCTGCATTAAATTGGAACAAAGGCACTAAGTGTGTCGAAAGGGCATCTGACGGCAAATCGGTGTCTTCTGACGACATACACTTGTGGAAGAAGCACGTGACAACTTCCAAGTTTGTCTCGGAACAGGGTGTATCCGATCTCGGCATACAGCGGCACAAAAACAGCATCACGGACCGTGCCGTTTGTTCCCGTTTCATGCAAAGCGGCTGCCAAACTTGCAAGATGTTGCCAGGCTGTTTATGTGTGATAGAGTAACTGAAATAGGCTTTAATGAAGAGTCACCCAACCAGTTATTATCATTAGCTTAAATATAGACTGAATTTATTGATTTAAAATCAAATATTTAATTGCAAAGTCAATTATAAACTACAGCTGTGTCCATGAAATCTCAACGAAACTCACCTTGCTAAAACGTACCAGAAATAACCATATTTTGCTACCATGCTAGTACCATATCATGCAAATAACAGAGTCTGCAGTCACTAATTTGCTACTAAAAACAGCTTTACCTAGCAATGAAGAAACCATTGAACCACTGAACCACTCAGACTTTGATCGTACTGGCCACATTGCATGTTAAACATTTACATAAACTCAGTTTTCCTCCTGAGGTGACCCAAAGACAGTTTAGCTGAGACTGATCACTTGTATTGCAATTAACAGGAGCGCTCCAATACTTTAAGGTAAAAGAGCGAATCACATTTTTGACGGAGACGTCACCTGTCCGTTAAGCTGAGAATGAGCATCAGCTGGACCAGCCTGAAAATAGCTGTTTTTTTGGCGTGATCTGAGCTAAAGAAGCACAGTTTAAGATACCAGTGTTGTCTGATTTTAAATATGTTCTTTGATTGCAATTTTGACCGACCTGTCTTGGAGATTTCGGTCTTTCCCCGTTCAAGTAGATAGGAGATGCACTTGTATGCTGCTTAATTCCAGAGTTAATAGCTGCCTGCGCGAGCTTTCCCAAGAAGACCGACTGAGTGGACCGACTTGCCTTGAAAGGGACTTTGGCTCCTTAAAGGAATAGTTCACCCAAAAATTAAAATGAATGATTTGAAAAAACCTGGAGAAAAAAAAATAGAATTTTTGATGAATTCTGAAGACTGCACAAGTCGTAAGGACTATTTCTATGGTACTTTAATGGAGGTGATTTTTGGGCATTTTGTTGTCCTTTTTGGAGCATGACAGACATATATTGTATGGAATAGAGTGACATGACGATACTTCAAAATACCTTCTTTTTGGTTTACATTGGAGACAAAAATAAACAATAAAAAATGGGTTTGGAGCAACATGAGGGAGAATAAATAACCACTGAAATTCACATTGGTCAACAAAGTTTGTCTTGCGGCATAAAATTTGGGCTAGTTTGCTATTTATTCTGTCCCCTTTGACAGGTCTTAATATTTACAGCTCTGTAGGTCCATACAATGCAATTGAACTTTGAAGCTCCAAAAAGCACATAAATACAGCATAAAAGTAATCCATATGACTCCAGTGGATGAATCCACGTCTTCAGAAGTGATATGTTCAGTGTGGGTGAGAAACAGATCCATAGTTGAGTCTTTTTTTACTATAAATTTCCATTTTCACTTTCACATTCTTCTTTGTTTTTTGGCGATTAGCATTCTTCATGCATATCGCCACCTGCTGGTCAAGGCTGGAGAGTTGTTAAAAATACTGAATTATTGATCTGAAAATACTTAATTATTGATAACTATCATAGTGCTTCAAAGGACATGGATTAAACCACTGGAGTTGTATGGATTAATTTTATGTTGCATTTATGTGCTTTTTGGAGCTTCAAAGTTCTGGCCACCATTCACTTGCATTGTATGACTCCAGGTGTGATAGTCAGCATAAATACTCGCTGAGCTACCCAGACCCCTCAGGCAGAGATTTAAGCTTTTCCTTTGTTCTTTATTATAATTTCCAGTCAAGATGTAATTTTGTACTCATAGGTCTGTGATGGGATTAATTTAATTAATTTATAATTAAGCCTAATTATAAAAAAGGAATTAATACGATTTTTAATTTCAGAACCAGTCTGTTGCGATCTATTGCTTTGGATGATCTAATTCTGTTCAGTTTGTTTTCTGCGTTTGTGGTCACACTTGGCTCTAAATCACCTCTTGTTTGTTTCATGTTCTCCTGCGGGATCTGCAGAGCTGCGAGCTGAAGGAGGGACAGTTTTCGGCTCATCACTTCCCCCTGGCGGGTATGTAGTCAAAGACCAGCTAAATAAACACACTGTGAGTTACATGTTGTGCGTTGTAACTGACTGCACATTCTGAAATATTTATTTTTCGTTTTGTGTCGTAACTTTTATACATTTTTGAATCTTCATGTTTAAATTAGATTTGATGTGTACTGTTAGTGCATGAAGAGATTGTGTAGAGTACTATACATGTGTGTGTGTGTGTGTGTTTGTCTGTTTGTCTGTGTGGGTGTTGTTTGTTTGTTTGTCTGTGTGTGTGTTTGTTTGTCTTTGTGTTTGTTTGTTTGTCTGTGTGTGTGTGTTTGTTTGTTTGTCTGTGTGTGTTTGTGTGTATGTTTGTTTGTTTTTCTGTGTGTGTGTGTGTGTGTGTGTGTGTGTGTGTGTGTGTGTGTGTCTATGTGTGTGTGTGTGTCTGTGTGTGTGTGTGTGTGTGTGTGTGTGTGTGTTTGTTTGTTTGTTTGTTTGTCTGTGTGTGTGTGTGTGTGTATGTTTGTTTTTCTGTGTGTGTGTGTGTGTGTGTGTGTGTGAGAGAGTGTGTGTGTAAGTGTGTGTGTGTGTGTGTGTGTGTGTGTGTGTGTGTGTGTGTGTGTGTGTGTGTGTGTGAGAGAGTGTGTGTGTAAGTGTGTGTGTGTGTGTGTGTGTGTGTGTGTGTGTGTGTGTGTGTGTGTGTGTGTGTGTGTGTGTGTGTGTGTGTGTGTGTGTGTGTGTGTGTATTTATCACTTTGTGGGGACCAAATGTCCCCATAAGGATAGTAAAACCTGAAATGTTTGACCTTGTGGGGACATTTTGTCGGTCCCCATGAGGAAAACAGCTTATAAATCATACTAAATGATGTTTTTTGAAAATGTAAAAATGCAGAAAGTTTTCTGTGAGGGTTAGGTTTAGGGGTAGGGTTAGGTTTAGGGGATAGAATATAAAGTTTGTACAGTATAAAAACCATTATGTCTATGGAAAGTCCCCATAAAACATGGAAACACAGTGTGTGTGTGTGTGTGTGTGTGTGTGTGTGTGTGTGTGTGTGTGTGTGTGTGTGTGTGTGTTTAGTGGTTTTGCCTCCAGAGAAGGCCGAGGGATGTGAGAGTTTTCTGCAGTATCTGCACACTGAGGATGGAGAGAGAGACGCGCTGAAGGAAACCTGCAAAGCAAAGAAACGCATCAGTCTAGATGTGAGTGCAAATCTACACTGCAGAGCTGCAGCTCCTTTAAAACAAGTATTGAGCTACAATGCACCAGGATTCTTAAAGGAATCAAATAGTTTTAGTTAAATAGTGTTTGCCAAGTTAACCTGTTTTTGCCCCAAAAATGTCATGTGGTGCGACCGTAATATTTATGTTAAATAATATATTACCTTTGCATGCATAATATTTTAACAAGTTATTAGTAGAACAGTGAAGTGTTGTGAAAATGAGTTTGCAGTTGGTTTGTTGTTATCTGTATATAGAGTTCATCCGTACAGATTCATCCTTTCTCATTTTCTAATGACCCATAAAATACAACAAAATTATCTACTTCAGCATGTTTCAGAGATTAATGTTTCGCACACAGAAATTAAATGTTTAATTTAGAATTTAATATTTTTGCATTGATGTTTTTTGTTCTTAAATGTGGGAAAAAATGTACTTAACATATAAATGCCACTTTTAAAAACACTAAGAAAACTAATGAACAGAAGAAAAAGGCATCACGTCATTGACCCACTGATGAATCAGTTCATTTGTATGGTTCATTTAAAGGAATCAGTGAACAAAATTGATTCACCAATTGTTTAATGTCACAATGTATTAAAATGAAAGAATCATCCAAATGAACTGATTCATTATAATGAATCAGACGTCGCAGTGCTACTTGAGAGAGTACGTTTGAGGCAAATTGAGGAAATTTTTGTCCTGAAATTTAAGTACTCCAAGTGCATATGCCTGACTACAATAAATGCAGTGCTGACGTTATAAAATATTCAGTAAGAGTGATATTCAGTAAGAGTGATATTCAGTAAGAGGGATATATACAGTAAGGGTGATATTCAGTAAGAGTGATATACAGTAAGAGGGATATTCAGTAAGAGGGATATATACAGTAAGAGGGATATACAGTAAGAGGGATGTACAGTAAGAGTGATATTCAGTAAGAGGGATATTCAGTAAGAGGGATATATACAGTAAGAGGGATATACAGTAAGAGGGATGTACAGTAAGAGTGATATACAGTAAGAGGGATATTCAGTAAGAGGGATATATACAGTAAGAGTGATATTCAGTAAGAGGGATATATACAGTAAGGGTGATATTCAGTAAGAGGGATATTCAGTAAGGGTGATATTCAGTAAGAGGGATATTCAGTAAGAGTGATATTCAGTAAGAGGGATATATACAGTAAGGGTGATATTCAGTAAGAGTGATATTCAGTAAGAGGGATATTCAGTAAGAGTGATATTCAGTAAGAGGGATATATACAGTAAGGGTGATATTCAGTAAGAGTGATATTCAGTAAGAGGGATATTCAGTAAGAGGGATATACAGTAAGAGTGATATTCAGTAAGAGGGATATACAGTAAGAGGGATATACAGTAAGAGGGATATTCAGTAAGAGGGATATATACAGTAAGAGGGATATTCAGTAAGAGGGATATACAGTAAGAGGGATATATACAGTAAGAGTGATATACAGTAAGAGGGATATACAGTAAGAGGGATATTCAGTAAGAGGGATATATACAGTAAGAGTGATATTCAGTAAGAGGGATATATACAGTAAGGGTGATATTCAGTAAGAGGGATATTCAGTAAGGGTGATATTCAGTAAGAGGGATATTCAGTAAGAGGGATATTCAGTAAGAGGGATATACAGTAAGGGTGATATTCAGTAAGAGGGATATTCAGTAAGAGGGATATTCAGTAAGAGGGATGTACAGTAAGAGTGATATTCAGTAAGAGGGATATACAGTAAGGGTGATATTCAGTAAGAGGGATATTCAGTAAGAGGGATATACAGTAAGGGTGATATTCAGTAAGAGGGATATTCAGTAAGAGGGATATTCAGTAAGAGGGATATACAGTAAGGGTGATATTCAGTAAGAGGGATATACAGTAAGAGGGATATACAGTAAGAGTGATATTCAGTAAGAGGGATATACAGTAAGAGTGATATTCAGTAAGAGGGATATTCAGTAAGAGGGATGTACAGTAAGAGGGATATTCAGTAAGAGGGATATTCAGTAAGAGGGATATTCAGTAAGGGTGATATTCAGTAAGAGGGATATTCAGTAAGAGGGATATACAGTAAGAGGGATATTCAGTAAGAGGGATATACAGTAAGAGGGATATTCAGTAAGAGGGATATACAGTAAGGGTGATATTCAGTAAGAGGGATATTCAGTAAGAGGGATATACAGTAAGAGTGATATTCAGTAAGAGGGATATACAGTAAGAGGGATATTCAGTAAGAGGGATATACAGTAAGAGTGATATTCAGTAAGAGGGATATACAGTAAGAGGGATATACAGTAAGAGGGATATTCAGTAAGAGGGATATTCAGTAAGAGGGATGTACAGTAAGAGTGATATTCAGTAAGAGGGATATTCAGTAAGAGGGATATTCAGTAAGGGTGATATTCAGTAAGAGGGATATTCAGTAAGAGGGATATACAGTAAGAGGGATATTCAGTAAGAGGGATATACAGTAAGAGGGATATTCAGTAAGAGGGATATACAGTAAGGGTGATATTCAGTAAGAGGGATATTCAGTAAGAGGGATATACAGTAAGAGTGATATTCAGTAAGAGGGATATACAGTAAGAGGGATATACAGTAAGAGGGATATACAGTAAGAGGGATATACAGTAAGAGGGATATTCAGTAAGAGGGATATTCAGTAAAAGGGATATACAGTAAGAGTGATATTCAGTAAGAGGGATATACAGTAAGGGTGATATTCAGTAAGAGGGATATACAGTAAGAGTGATATTCAGTAAGAGTGATATACAGTAAGAGGGATATACAGTAAGGGTGATATTCAGTAAAAGGGATATACAGTAAGAGTGATATTCAGTAAGAGGGATATTCAGTAAGAGGGATATACAGTAAGGGTGATATTCAGTAAGAGGGATATTCAGTAAGAGGGATATTCAGTAAGAGGGATATACAGTAAGGGTGATATTCAGTAAGAGGGATATACAGTAAGGGTGATATTCAGTAAGAGTGATATTCAGTAAGAGGGATATACAGTAAGTGATATTCAGTAAGAGGGATATTCAGTAAGAGGGATATACAGTAAGAGTGATATTCAGTAAGAGGGATATACAGTAAGGGTGATATTCAGTAAGAGGGATATACAGTAAGAGTGATATTCAGTAAGAGGGATATTCAGTAAGAGGGATATTCAGTAAGAGGGATATACAGTAAGAGTGATATTCAGTAAGAGGGATATACAGTAAGAGTGATATTCAGTAAGAGGGATATACAGTAAGAGTGATATTCAGTAAGAGGGATATTCAGTAAGAGGGATATACAGTAAGAGTGATATTCAGTAAGAGGGATATTCAGTAAGAGGGATATACAGTAAGAGTGATATTCAGTAAGAGGGATATTCAGTAAGAGGATATTCAGTAAGAGGATATACAGTAAGAGTGATATTCAGTAAGAGGGATATTCAGTAAGAGGGATATTCAGTAAGAGGATATACAGTAAGAGTGATATTCAGTAAGAGGGATATTCAGTACGAGGGATATACAGTAAGAGGGATATACAGTAAGAGGGATATACAGTAAGAGTGATATTCAGTAAGAGTGATATTCAGTAAGAGGGATATACAGTAAGAGTGATATTCAGTAAGAGGGATATTCAGTAAGAGGGATATACAGTACGAGGGATATACAGTACGAGGGATATTCAGTAAGAGTGATATTCAGTAAGAGGGATATACAGTTAGAGTGATATTCAGTAAGAGGGATATTCAGTAAGAGTGATATACAGTAAGAGGGATATTCAGTAAGAGGGATATTCAGTACGAGGGATATTCAGTAAGAGGGATATACAGTACGAGGGATATACAGTAAGAGTGATATTCAGTAAGAGGGATATTCAGTAAGAGTGATATTCAGTAAGAGGGATATACAGTAAGAGTGATATTCAGTAAGAGGGATATACAGTAAGAGTGATATTCAGTAAGAGGGATATACAGTAAGAGTGATATTCAGTAAGAGGATATTCAGTAAGAGGGATATACAGTAAGAGTGATATTCAGTAAGAGGATATACAGTAAGAGTGATATTCAGTAAGAGGGATATACAGTACGAGGGATATACAGTAAGAGTGATATTCAGTAAGAGGAATATTCAGTAAGAGGGATATTCAGTAAAAGGGATATACAGTAAGAGTGATATTCAGTAAGAGGGATATACAGTAAGGGTGATATTCAGTAAGAGGGATATACAGTAAGAGTGATATTCAGTAAGAGTGATATTCAGTAAGAGGATATACAGTAAGAGGTGATATTCAGTAAGAGGGATATACAGTAAGAGTGATATTCAGTAAGAGGATATTCAGTAAGAGGGATATACAGTAAGGGTGATATTCAGTAAGAGGGATATTCAGTAAGAGTGATATTCAGTAAGAGGGATATTCAGTAAGAGGGATATACAGTAAGGGTGATATTCAGTAAGAGTGATATTCAGTAAGAGGGATATTCAGTAAGAGGGATATACAGTAAGGGTGATATTCAGTAAGAGGGATATTCAGTAAGAGTGATATTCAGTAAGAGGGATATTCAGTAAGAGGGATATACAGTAAGGGTGATATTCAGTAAGAGGGATATACAGTAAGGGTGATATTCAGTAAGAGGGATATTCAGTAAGAGTGATATTCAGTAAGAGGGATATACAGTAAGGGTGATATTCAGTAAGAGGGATATTCAGTAAGAGGGATATACAGTAAGGGTGATATTCAGTAAGAGGGATATACAGTAAGAGTGATATACAGTAAGAGGGATATACAGTAAGAGGGATATTCAGTAAGAGGGATATTCAGTAAAAGGGATATTCAGTAAGAGGGATATTCAGTAAGGGGGATATACAGTAAGGGTGATATTCAGTAAGAGGGATATACAGTAAGAGTGATATTCAGTAAGAGGGATATACAGTAAGGGTGATATTCAGTAAGAGGGATATTCAGTAAGAGGGATATACAGTAAGAGTGATATTCAGTAAGAGGGATATACAGTAAGGGTGATATTCAGTAAGAGTGATGTACAGTAAGAGGGATGTACAGTAAGAGGGATGTACAGTAAGAGGGATATACAGTAAGAGTGATATTCAGTAAGAGGGATATACAGTAAGGGTGATATTCAGTAAGAGGGATATACAGTAAGGGTGATATTCAGTAAGAGGGATATACAGTAAGGGTGATATTCAGTAAGAGGGATATTCAGTAAGAGGGATGTTCAGTAAGAGGGATGTACAGTAAGAGGGATATTCAGTAAGAGGGATATTCAGTAAGGGGGATGTACAGTAAGGGGGATGTACAGTAAGGGGGATGTACAGTAAGGGTGATATACAGTAAGAGGGATGTACAGTAAGAGGGATATTCAGTAAGAGGGATGTACAGTAAGGGTGATATTCAGTAAGAGGGATATTCAGTAAGAGGGATGTACAGTAAGAGGGATATACAGTAAGGGTGATATTCAGTAAGAGGGATGTACAGTAAGGGTGATATTCAGTAAGAGGGATATTCAGTAAGAGGGATATACAGTAAGGGTGATATACAGTAAGGGTGATATTCAGTAAGAGGGATGTACAGTAAGAGGGATATACAGTAAGGGTGATATTCAGTAAGAGGGATATACAGTAAGAGGGATATACAGAAAGGGTGATGTACAGTAAGAGGGATGTACAGTAAGGTGATATTCAGTAAGAGGGATGTACAGTAAGAGGGATGTACAGTAAGGGGATATACAGTAAGGGAGATATTCAGTAAGAGGGATATACAGTAAGGGTGATATTCAGTAAGAGGGATATACAGTAAGAGGGATATACAGTAAGGGTGATATACAGTAAGAGTGATATTCAGTAAGGGTGATATTCAGTAAGAGGGATATTCAGTAAGAGGGATATACAGTAAGAGTGATATACAGTAAGAGGGATATACAGTAAGGGTGATATTCAGTAAGAGGGATATTCAGTAAGAGGGATATACAGTAAGAGGGATATACAGTAAGGGTGATATTCAGTAAGAGGGATGTACAGTAAGAGGGATATACAGTAAGAGGGATATTCAGTAAGTGATATACAGTAAGGGTGATATACAGTAAGGGGGATGTACAGTAAGGGGGATGTACAGTAAGAGGGATATTCAGTAAGAGGGATATTCAGTAAGAGTGATATACAGTAAGGGTGATATTCAGTAAGAGGGATGTACAGTAAGAGGGATGTACAGTAAGAGGGATGTACAGTAAGGGTGATATTCAGTAAGAGGGATGTACAGTAAGAGGGATGTACAGTAAGGGTGATATTCAGTAAGAGGGATGTACAGTAAGAGGGATGTACAGTAAGGGTGATGTACAGTAAGGGTGATATTCAGTAAGAGGGATGTACAGTAAGAGGGATGTACAGTAAGAGTGATATTCAGTAAGAGGGATATTCAGTAAGAGGGATATACAGTAAGAGGGATATACAGTAAGAGTGATATTCAGTAAGAGGGATATACAGTAAGAGGGATATACAGTAAGGGTGATATTCAGTAAGAGGGATATTCAGTAAGAGGGATATTCAGTAAGAGTGATATTCAGTAAGAGGGATGTACAGTAAGAGGGATATTCAGTAAGAGTGATATTCAGTAAGAGTGATATACAGTAAGGGTGATATTCAGTAAGAGGGATATTCAGTAAGAGGGATGTACAGTAAGAGGGATATTCAGTAAGAGTGATATTCAGTAAGAGTGATATACAGTAAGGGTGATATTCAGTAAGAGGGATGTACAGTAAGAGGGATGTACAGTAAGGGTGATATTCAGTAAGAGGGATGTACAGTAAGAGGGATGTACAGTAAGTGGGATGTACAGTAAGAGGGATGTACAGTAAGGGTGATGTACAGTAAGGGTGATATTCAGTAAGAGGGATGTACAGTAAGAGGGATGTACAGTAAGAGGGATGTACAGTAAGAGGGATATTCAGTAAAAGGGATATACAGTAAGAGGGATATACAGTAAGGGTGATATACAGTAAGAGGGATATTCAGTAAGAGGGATATTCAGTAAGAGGGATATACAGTAAGGGTGATATTCAGTAAGAGGGATATACAGTAAGAGGGATATACAGTAAGAGTGATATACAGTAAGAGTGATATTCAGTAAGAGGGATATACAGTAAGGGTGATATTCAGTAAGAGTGATATTCAGTAAGAGGGATATTCAGTAAGAGGGATATACAGTAAGGGTGATGTTCAGTAAGAGGGATGTTCAGTAAGAGGGATATACAGTAAGGGTGATATTCAGTAAGAGTGATATTCAGTAAGGGGGATATTCAGTAAGAGGGATATACAGTAAGGGTGATATTCAGTAAGAGTGATATTCAGTAAGAGGGATATTCAGTAAGAGGGATATACAGTAAGGGTGATATTCAGTAAGAGGGATATACAGTAAGAGTGATATTCAGTAAGAGTGATATTCAGTAAGAGGGATATACAGTAAGGGTGATATTCAGTAAGAGTGATATTCAGTAAGAGGGATATTCAGTAAGAGGGATATACAGTAAGAGTGATATTCAGTAAGAGTGATATTCAGTAAGAGGGATATACAGTAAGGGTGATATTCAGTAAAAGGGATATACAGTAAGAGTGATATTCAGTAAGAGGGATATTCAGTAAGAGGGATATACAGTAAGAGGGATGTTCAGTAAGAGTGATATACAGTAAGGGTGATGTTCAGTAAGAGGGATGTACAGTAAGAGGGATGTACAGTAAGAGGGGTGATATTCAGTAAGAGGGATGTACAGTAAGAGGGATGTACAGTAAGGGTGATGTACAGTAAGGGTGATATTCAGTAAGAGGGATGTACAGTAAGAGTGATATTCAGTAAGAGGGATATTCAGTAAGAGGGATATTCAGTAAAAGGGATATACAGTAAGAGGGATATACAGTAAGAGGGATATTCAGTAAGAGGGATGTACAGTAAGGGTGATATTCAGTAAGAGGGATATTCAGTAAGAGGGATATTCAGTAAAAGGGATATACAGTAAGAGGGATATTCAGTAAGAGGGATGTACAGTAAGGGTGATGTACAGTAAGAGGGATATTCAGTAAGAGGGATGTACAGTAAGGGTGATGTACAGTAAGAGTGATGTACAGTAAGAGTGATATACAGTAAGAGGGATATTCAGTAAGAGGGATGTACAGTAAGAGTGATATTCAGTAAGAGGGATATTCAGTAAGAGGGATATTCAGTAAAAGGGATATACAGTAAGAGGGATATTCAGTAAGAGGGATATACAGTAAGAGGGATATTCAGTAAGAGGGATGTACAGTAAGGGTGATGTACAGTAAGAGGGATATTCAGTAAAAGGGATATACAGTAAGAGGGATATTCAGTAAGAGGGATATACAGTAAAAGGGATATACAGTAAGAGGGATATTCAGTAAGAGGGATATACAGTAAGGGTGATGTACAGTAAGAGGGATATACAGTAAGAGGGATATTCAGTAAGGGTGATGTACAGTAAGAGTGATATACAGTAAGAGGGATATTCAGTAAGAGGGATATATACAGTAAGAGGGATGTACAGTAAGAGTGATATTCAGTAAAAGGGATATACAGTA
Organism: Xyrauchen texanus; assembly: GCF_025860055.1. NCBI lineage: Eukaryota > Metazoa > Chordata > Actinopteri > Cypriniformes > Catostomidae > Xyrauchen > Xyrauchen texanus. The sequence continues at coordinate 43,945,705 of NC_068292.1, forward strand.
AAAGGGATATACAGTAAGAGGGATATTCAGTAAAAGGGATATACAGTAAGAGGGATGTACAGTAAGAGGGATATTCAGTAAGAGGGATATACAGTAAAAGGGATATACAGTAAGAGGGATATTCAGTAAAAGGGATATACAGTAAGAGGGATATTCAGTAAAAGGGATATACAGTAAGAGGGATATTCAGTAAGAGGGATATACAGTAAAAGGGATATACAGTAAGAGGGATATTCAGTAAGAGGGATATACAGTAAGAGGGATATACAGTAAGAGGGATATACAGTAAAAGGGATATACAGTAAGAGGGATATTCAGTAAAAGGGATATACAGTAAGAGGGATATTCAGTAAGAGGGATATACAGTAAAAGGGATATACAGTAAGAGGGATATTCAGTAAGAGGGATATACAGTAAGGGTGATGTACAGTAAGAGGGATATACAGTAAGAGGGATATTCAGTAAGAGGGATGTACAGTAAGGGTGATGTACAGTAAGAGTGATATACAGTAAGAGGGATATTCAGTAAGAGGGATATACAGTAAGAGGGATGTACAGTAAGAGGGATATTCAGTAAGAGGGATGTACAGTAAGAGGGATGTACAGTAAGAGGGATATTCAGTAAGAGGGATGTACAGTAAGAGTGATATTCAGTAAGAGGGATATACAGTAAGGGTGATATTCAGTAAGAGGGATATTCAGTAAAAGGGATATTCAGTAAGGGTGATGTACAGTAAGGGTGATATTCAGTAAGAGGGATATTCAGTAAGAGGGATATTCAGTAAGAGGGATGTACAGTAAGAGTGATATACAGTAAGGGTGATATTCAGTAAGAGGGATGTACAGTAAGAGTGATATACAGTAAGGGTGATGTACAGTAAGGGTGATATTCAGTAAGAGGGATATTCAGTAAGAGGGATATACAGTAAGAGGGATATTCAGTAAGGGTGATGTACAGTAAGGGTGATATTCAGTAAGAGGGATATTCAGTAAGAGGGATATTCAGTAAGAGGGATGTACAGTAAGAGTGATATACAGTAAGGGTGATATTCAGTAAGAGGGATGTACAGTAAGAGTGATATACAGTAAGAGGGATATACAGTAAGGGTGATATTCAGTAAGAGTGATATACAGTAAGAGGGATATTCAGTAAGAGGGATATACAGTAAGGGTGATATTCAGTAAGAGTGATATACAGTAAGAGGGATATACAGTAAGGGTGATATTCAGTAAGAGTGATATACAGTAAGGGTGATATTCAGTAAGAGTGATGTACAGTAAGAGGGATATTCAGTAAGAGGGATATACAGTAAGGGTGATATTCAGTAAGAGTGATATACAGTAAGAGGGATATTCAGTAAGAGGGATATACAGTAAGAGGGATATTCAGTAAGGGTGATGTACAGTAAGGGTGATATTCAGTAAGAGGGATATTCAGTAAGGGTGATATACAGTAAGAGTGATGTTCAGTAAGAGGGATATTCAGTAAGAGGGATGTACAGTAAGAGTGATATACAGTAAGGGTGATATTCAGTAAGAGGGATGTACAGTAAGAGTGATATACAGTAAGAGGGATATACAGTAAGAGGGATATACAGTAAGAGGGATGGGATGTACAGTAAGAGGGATGGGATGTACAGTAAGAGGGATATACAGTAAGAGGGATGGGATGTACAGTAAGAGGGATGGGATGTACAGTAAGAGGGATGGGATGTACAGTAAGAGGGATGTACAGTAAGAGGGATGTACAGTAGCTGTAGATATTTGAGTGCATTGCCAAAGGCTTCTGCGGTGAGGTCACTGGTATATCCTGCATGTCGTAAACGAGTTTGCTCGGACTGTCATCGCCTATAGACGCCTGCAGCATCGCTGTCAGTCATGCCAAACATGTAGTCGTCCAATTAGAAGCCTGTTACTTGACACCCCTGAATCACAGTTGTTGCCAAAAAGCTGTAACTGAGAAATGTGGTTAAAAACCTTTTTCCTGGAACAAGACGAAAGCACTCTGTATAATCCTCCCCAAAAATCGGAACAGGTCAAATGGCATTTTAAGAGCTCATCTGAAATGTAAAATCTGTACAGATTTTATTTTTTCTATGCCTTAAGAAACTGGCTGAGTATTCTCATGGTTCATTGGGTCATGCCATACTTGATGTTATACCCCCCCCGCTTTCTTAAAGGGACAGAGCACCCAAAATTTAAAATTCTCTCATTTATTCACCCTCATACCATTCCAGATGTGTGACTTTCTTTCTTCTGCTGAATGCAAATGAGCACTTTTGGAAGAATATATCAGTGCTGTAGGTCCATACAATGCAAGTGAATGGTGACCAGAACTTTGAAGCTCCAAAAATCACATAAATGTAGCATAAAAGTGATCTACAGTTTCTTTGTCCAGAACAATAATCTGCTCTGACCTGTATTGTGTTTTGTTTGTTTCTTGATGTGTAAAGCGACCTTGAGTTGTCAGAAAGGAACTATATAAAATAAACTTATAAGTATTAATATTATTATTATTATTATGATTATTATTACAGTGGTTTAAAGCACGTCTTCAGAAGTAGTATGATAGGTGTGTGTGAGAAACCGATCAATATTTAAGTACATTTTTACTATAAATCTCCACCTTGACAATATGCACGAAGAAAAAAAAACATGCATGGAAGTGAAAGTGAAAATGGAGATTTATAGTATTAAAGGACTTATATATTGATCTGTTTCTCACCCACACTTATCACTTTAGAAGACATAGATTAAAACACTGGAGTCATATGGATTATTTTACTGCTAACTTTGTGTGCTTTTTGGAGCTTCAAAGTTCTGGTCACCATTCACTTGCATTGTATGGACCTACAGAGCTGAAATATTCCTCTTAATAACTTAATTTGTGTAATGGCATGAATGTGTGCAAATGATGGGAGAATTTGGAATTTTGTGTGAACTATTCCTTTAATGCAATCCCACATGTGGCTCCTCCTGCTGGTCACGTGTGTAACTGCATGTTCTTATGATCTTCCAGGACCTCGAGTGTAACGTGTCGCTGGGTGATGACAACAGGCAGGAATGGGTCTTCACCCTCTATGATTTTGACAACAGTGGAAAGGTGACAAAAGAGGTAAAAATTTAGCAGAAATTGTTTTTTGCAGATAATCGATAGTTTCAAAATGCAACTATTGGCTCAGGTTAAATGTTAAAACCGATATATCGGTCTACCTCCACCCCAAAGTAATATTTTGACTATATTTATCATTTTGAAACTGCTTAAAACATCTGGTGTCAGTCAGATATGGCGCCCCTAAATGAATACACGCTGCATGTGCAAGATGTGTGAAACAGGCCTGATGAATTTGACACCGACTGCCTTGTAAACTAGCATGCTAATACATGTTGAGTCTGAAGTCGACACTCATCTCAATTAAAATGTATGAGAATGTTAAGTATGTGTACGTGTTGTTCGTCAGGACATGTCCAGTCTGATGCACACTATCTATGATGTGGTGGATGCGTCTGTCAATCATTCCTGTAACAGCAAACGAAAGACCCTTCGCGTCAAACTGATGGTTACACCTGAGCAAGGAGTTTGCAGGAGAGACCCGTCACACCTCAGGACAGGTGGGACTCTCACATGCGCACACACACGCGCGCACACACACGCTCACTCACTCACACACGCGCGCACACACACGCTCACTCACTCACACACACACGTGCGCACACACACACGCTCACTCACTCACACGCGCGCACACACACGCTCACTCACTCACACGCGCGCACACACGCCACTCACACGCCACCTCACGCTCACTCACTCACACGCACACACACGCCACTCACGCACACACGCACGCTCACTCACACGCCGCACACACGCCACTCACGCCGCACACACACGCTCACTCACTCACACACGCGCGCACACACACGCTCACTCACTCACACACGCGCGCACACACACGCTCACTCACTCACACGCGCGCACACACACGCTCACTCACTCACACACGCGCGCACACACACGCTCGCTCACTCACACACGTGCGCACACGCTCACTCACACACGTGCGCACACGCTCGCTCACTCACTCACACACGTGCGCACACACGCTCACTCACTCACACACGTGCGCACACACACACGTGCGCACACACACGCTCACTCACACACGTGCGCACACACGCTCACTCACTCACACACGTGCGCACACACACAAACACACTCACTCACTCACACACGTGCGCACACACACGCTCACTCACTCACACACGCGCACACACGCTCACTCACTCACACAGCATGCGCACACGCACACTCACTCACACATGCGCACACACGCCACTCACTCACACACGCACGCACACACACACGCACACACTCACTCACACACGCGCGCACTACACGCCACTCACTCACACACGTGCGCACACACACACACACTCACTCACTCACGTGCGCACACACACGCTCACTCACTCACACACGTGCGCACACACACAGGCATGCACACACACACACTCACACACGTGCGCACACACGCTCACTCACACACTCACTCACACACGTGCGCATACACACAGGCATGCACACACACACACACTCACTCACACACGTGCGCACACACACAGGCACGCACACACACACACACTCACTCACTTACACACGTGCGCACACGCTCGCTCGCTCACTCACACACGTGCGCGCACACACAGGCACGCACACACACACGCTCACGCACTCACACTCACACTTGCACACGCACGCAGGTTTCACTAGGGCTGAATTTGCTGGACACCCAAAATGACACAACATCATGAATATCAATGATTTTAATGCACTTTCTATTTGCTCATTAAGTTTCCATTAATTAATAGTTTGTTTACATCATCAATGGCGGTTTCCTTTAAATGCTTAAAAATAAGGAATTTCAGAGCAAATGCATAAATATACAGATATAAATCCAATTCTGTCAAATGTCTTTTGGTTACACTTGATTTTAATGGTCCTCAATTATGCACTCGTTAAGCATGAATAAGACAGTAATTAATGCATAACTGAATGTGATGTACGGCTATCTTATCCATAATCAACAGCTTATTAAACCTCTTATTTTGTGTAGAAAGTAATGCTTTTTAATGCTCAATTTCATAGATCATATACCAGGTTTACTAAACAATATTAAGCCAGTAATTAAGGCTAACTAGAATTGGCTGTTACAAATAAATTGCTAATAAATGATTTGGAATATGATCTCTGAAATGCAGCATTAATTGCATTACTTCCTACACAAATGAAGACGTTTAATAAGTTATAAGATAGCCTTACACTACATTTGGTTTATTGTTAATTACGGTCTATACATGCTTAACTAGTGCATTATTGTGGACCCTTCAAATAAAGTATTGCCTCTTCTTATTCTGTTGTTTTCTTCCGTCTCACTTCAGAAAGAGACGTGAATCGTATGAGTCGCGTTGAGTCTGATCACCCAGATCACAACAGACGGCAACACACACACATCAGGTGAGCAGGTGAATCTGTGTATCGTACATCAACACTGCACATCTAGTCTGCTGAAACGCCTCTATATATCCATGTGTCCTGTATTAAAGCATGATGAGATGTTTCTCTGGACATGTGACAGGGGTCAGACTGCTGAACCCAAGAGGAATCATTACTGTGTGGATGAGAACACCGAGAGGAGGAATCACTATCTGGATCTGGCTGGAATCGAGAACTACACCTCCAGATTTGACAGTAAGATTGTAATAAATGTGTGTGTGATGTCACAGAAGAATCATTCTTAACACTGAGAGCAGTGAGCTGTGAAGTGTCAGTATTGATGCCAAACACTGCTGTAGTGTTTTGAAGTGTTTTTTCACAAGTGTTTTTTTGACTTTTTACATTGTTTATTTGATTGCCTTTTAGTTTATGCTGGTTTAAAAAAGCATTAATTTGCAGTGTTTTTTTAGAATAATAATATTAAAAACACACAAAGTATTTATTATTAATATTGTAAAGTATTTATACATAATGGTAGTATTTATTTTATTGCCTTTTGTTTAATCTAGTTTTAAAAAACATTGTATTGCAATAATTTTTAAATAGCATTTTTTTAAATAATAATAAACAAAACACAAAATATTTATTTAAATTGTAAAGTATTTATACATCATGTAATATTTATTGTATAGACTTTAGTTTATGCTGATTAAAAAAAAGCATTGAATTGCAGTATTTTATAATAAAATATTTCTTAAAATAATAGAAAAAACAAAGGTAGTTTTTTATTGGATTGCCTTTAGTTTGTTATTTTAAAAACATTGAATTGCAGTATTTAAAAAAATATATAAAAATACACAAGAAACAAAGATATTTAGTATTTATATTGTAAAATATTTATACATCATGGTAGTATTTATTACATTTATTTAAGTTTTTGCTGGTTTAAAAAAATATTGAATTGCAGTATTTTTTTATAAAGATAAAAAAAGATGTACAGTATTTTTTATTTAAATAGTAAAGTATTTATTCGTTATGGTAGTATTTAAAAATATATTGCAGTATATAGCATTTTTTTAATAATACACAAAACACTCAAATATTTATTATTTAAATTGTAAAGTATTTATACATCATGGTAATATTATTGTATTGCCTTTTGTTTTATGCTGATTAAAAAAAGCATTGAATTGCAGTATATTGTAATATTTATATTATTATTGTACAAAATATAATAATCATAAAGGTAGTATTTATTGGATTGCCTTTAATTTGTTATTTGAAAAAACATTGAATTGCAGTATTTATAAAAAAATAATAATATGATACAAAAATATGTAAAGTATTTTTTATTTAAATAGTAAAGTATTTATACATTGTGGTAGTATTTATTGTATTGCCTTTCATTTATGTGGTTTTAAAATAAACATTAAATTACAGTATTTTGTAATATAATATTTCTTACAATAACAATAGAAAGCAAACAAACAAACACAAAATTATTTAGTATTTAAATTGTAATTATTAATATGGCATGTCAGTGTTTATTGTATTGCCTTTAGTTTATACTGGTTTAAATACAATAAAATAAACAAAATATATATATATATATATATATATATATATTTATTTATTTATTTATTTTGATATATATATTTTTTTTATTATATACCAATACAATTTATTTCTTTTTTTTAAAGCACAAAAGTAAAACATCCGGACACATTACAGTAATTATTAAGTTTGGACACTTTTGTGATTTTTAAAAACCACACACCTGTCTGTCTCTGCAAGGTTCCTCTCCACCTGCAGCCCAACAAGAGCAGCCCTCGCGAGGTTCACAATCCCAGAGTCGATCCCGATCTCACGAGCCAGAGGCCCACGCCCACCAGCGGTGCTCGCAGGTCATCGCCGACCACTGCGTTGCTCTGGATCCACGCACGCGAAACGGGCCCCAGTTCAACAAAACGCCCAAGGGGACGTCCAAAGGAACAGGTATCAGCCAGGCAGTGGCCAACGGAGGGAGCAAGATCAGCAAGTGCCACGGCTACTATCCGCCCATGCAGGGCTTGCACGCACCGGGTGGCCATGGGGGTCAGGATGTGTATCACTTACCCCAACAGAGCCATCCACAACCGGGTCACCAACACCCTCTCCAACACAGCCACAGCAAGAGATTGAGGGCCAAAGGGAGAGAACAGCCCATGTCGCCTGCTAAACAACACTCACCCAACAGTCCCACGGCGCTCGAGCGTGAGCAGTCCCCTGGCATGCTGTCGGGCAGCACCGCAGGCTTTGTGGTGCCAGTCGTCCAGCGACACGAGCACCACCATCACCACGAACATCACCATCACCACCACTACCATCACTACCATCAGACATGACTCGCCGCAACTGAAGGAATGGCGACAGAACGGTCGCCCCTGATTCTTAAAGGGATAGTTTACCCAAACTTGTGTCGTTGCAACCCTGTACAACTTTTGTTTGCTGTCTTGTTTACAGTGAGAACGGAAGGGTATTGGGACTGTACTTAAAAAACAACATACAACATTCATGAACGCAATCGACCCGATTCGTGAGCTAAATTCCAAGTCTGAAATGTACATTGGGACTCTCTGAAATCGTCATTCTGGCCATTCTGGCCGGAGAAATCGGCATAGCAGCTGGCCCAAATGTTGTTGAGCGGCGGAGGGGGTTCGCCGTCCTCTTCTGGCTTTTCACGGCCGACACACCGGCCCGCTCGGGTCTCCCGATGGCCAGTCCGCACCTGATCAGCCCCAAAGTGCGTCGGCCCACCGGGAAAATGCCAGGTATGCCAGATTACCAGTCCAGTCTCAACTCATTTTGTGTCCCGTTTTGAAAGACCTGTAGGTCGAATAAATCCGTGTTCCAGTGAGACACTTACAATGGACGTCAATGGGGGCCAGTTGTGATCTTTTACATTTTAAATGGATGGATTTAAAGAAATGAATGACGTCTGGAATGTTTTAAAGTGATACAAACCAACTAATTCCACAAAACATCACAGAATTATTACTATCGCTAAAAAAAACATGGAGTTTGATATTTGATCTGTTATATGATGGGTGACATTGAAATGTGCTGCATTGTAGGAATAACCCCGTAACCAGGGCTGGACTGGTAATCTGGCATACCGGGCATTTTCCTGGTGGGCTGACGCACTTTTGGGCTGATCAGGGGCGGACTGACCATTGGGAGATCCGAGCGGGCCGTTGCTTCGACCGCGAAACCTGCCAAGCTAAAATGTGCTTCCGCGTTATGCAGAACGGGCCACAAAATGGCGCAGCGATATGCAGAAAAGGACAGCGAACACCCCCCCATCAACAACATTTGGCCCCCCAACCCGCTCAACAGTTGGGCCAGTTGCTATGTAAAATCCCAGGCTGCTTTCTCTTCCCAGTCCATCCCGTAACATGTAAAATTGTACAATAAGCCATGTTGTTCTTGATGTTTCCCTGCCGCTCAGATGTGGTTTTGTGTGACGTCTACAAATATGTTCTGCTATATGTGGATCTCAGGTGAATGGTGCTGCTTTGTAGCTTTTCTGGAGAAAAAAAGAGAGGCTATTTCTCCTTTAGGAGACCCGCCGTGGACTGAAGGTCTCGTCTCTTACTAGAGATATACTCCGAAATATCACCACTGCTAGTTTTAATGCTAAAACATCTTCCTATATGTTTATAAATTAAAACTATATAAAACATTTTACTGTATGATTATACTCCAAATGCATATTTATCAGGATTTATACGTATGCATCTATACTTTTGTTTTAATAAAATACTTAATATCTGGTGCATTTGGCGTCCTTCTTTCCTTCGGTCTGAATAAACGAACACTGGCCACTAAGCAGGATTACAGGAGGCAAATTTCCTCGTTAGAATTGACTCAAATTAAAGAATGACCTAACGGGATCTGTAATGGTGCGTTCACATACAATTGTATTTGTATTTTTAATTTTAACATACAAATTTTTGCTTCGCATTGCTTGCGCGAGTTTGACCGCTGGATTAAATTTGTGTTTAAACTCGCGTTCGCACGAGTATTCCCCCTTCTCTTCCGGAAAAGGACAGGAGGAGGGGCTTCTACAAAAACGACGATCACAACGATTCCTGATTTATTCTGCTACCACGTCAGTGACATCCGCTGATAGGCTTTCGCGACAGCACGCCATGCAGAATTCTTGCTGGAGTTGAAATATTTCAACTCGCACGAATGAAACGATTTCGCGTTTTCGCTTCGCGCCATTTGCGCCGCCCGCCATGGATTTGCGCATTTTCGCGTCTTTGCATTGTAATCGCGCCATCCGAATTGCTCGATTCGCGTTGTATGTGAACGCACCATTATAGCGTGAACAAACAAATCGCTGTTTTTAACGAATCGTTAATCACTCTCGTTCACATCAATTATTTCAAACGTGAATAAGTTGCCGTTTTGAATGAATCGGTTGAATCAAATACTCGCTTATAACAGGAGTTTTCAAACTGGGGTCCAGGGGCCGGTTGCACCAGCTGTGCGTAAATTCAAACTTAGCCTAGTTGTTGCGTAAATCGGCACTTATGGTGCGTTCACATACAACGCGCAAAAAATGTGCCTTGCATTGTTCGCGCTAGTTTGACCGCTGGATTAAATTTTGTGTTTAAACTCGCGTTCGCTTGAGTAACGCGAACCCGCTAGTATTCCCCCTTCTCTTCCGGAAAAGGACAGGAGGGGCTTCTACGACAACGTATCTTTCCGCCATCAACCATGGCCAATATCACAACGATTCCTGATTTATTCTGCAACTACGTCAGTGACATCCGGACAATCTGAATGTTGATAGGCTTTCGCAACAACGCGACATGCGGATTTCTCGGTCGAGTTGAAAAATTTCAACTCGCGTGAATAAAGCTTTTTCGCGCCATTCACGCCTGCCACTAATTTGCGCCTATTCGCGTCTTTGCATTGACATTGTATGTAATCGCGCAGTGCGAAACGCTCGATTCATGTTGTTTGTGAACGCACAATAAGTCACAATTTAAGCACTACTAAATATTTGAGCGTTGCACCATTAAACTTACGTAGGATGTAACCGTACGAATAAACTAAATATTTACGGCAGCCTTAGCCCGTGAATAACGAATGGATGGAATGAGATGGCAGTCAGATTAGAGTACATCGATGAGATTATCATTGACAATGAAGATAATGAACGCAAATTCGTCGACGAGTTTTACGAGACAGACATCATCCTTTGGATAACTTACGTGAGAACTTAGGCACAGCTGGTGCAACCCTACCCAGGGGCCTAAAGGGGGTGTTATGGGGTTCCCACAAACATTATTTGGTATTATTAAGGTTTTATTCTGAAACCATAACATTAAAATTGTAATTATAAGAAATCTGCATATAATGTCTTCTATTTCTTATTCTCTTTAAAGCTGCTTTGAAACTATATTTACTGTGAAAAGTGCAACATTACTATAATTTAAAAATAACAATTTCAATTGAATAAAAGTCAATTGTTAATATAAATGTGCAATTTAAAAGCAAGTTTTTAATTTTGCAAACGACATGTTTTTTACAATATCATGTTTAGGCTACTATTTTACTACCTTGCAAGGGGATCATCATATTTGGGGGTTCTTGGCATTTAACACATAAAAGACTAATTTGTCATAGAAATGGAGACTGAACGAAACAGTAAATTGAAAAGAGTCGAGTCACTGCGATGAAATAAAATGTACCATTTCACCATTTGCACACACTATTTCCAAAACCCCGCCTTCCAGAGACGCTTCAGCCAATCCGATGCCGGCAAACCGATTGACGGTGTTTCTGATTGGCCAAAAAGCGCGGGCTTTAAATTCTAGTCGGTTTTTACGTGTACTCGAGCGCCATCCTGTGGTGACTTTAGTGAATTACTCCAGGGTCTTTAAGCAGGTGTTCTCTCCATTAGGACAACAGCACAACAAAGATTTAAATCCAAGCCTGAAATTCAGAGTTGTCTGGAAAAGTTGGTACAGCTTGAAATATTTACCAGAGAGTGAAAACTACAACTATATATAAATGCATGCGGCTACCATCTCATATTAGCCTAATTGAGAATCTGCGTGATATTATTGTGTGTTTAAATATATATATATATATCTCAACTGTCCAGCAATGATTAAATAAACTTATATTTATTCTGAAAATTATTTTAAAATGTATGCTTTTAAATTTCATAACACAAATGTATAAAATTGACTGGAGGAAACTTTATTCAAATTAAATGTTGTATTAATGGAATTTTGTTATGAAACGGAAATGTATAAATCTTACAAATTGGCTAAAATAACTTTTATTTTAATTTTGAGTGCACAAAATGTGCAGTACATTTTTATTTATTTTTTTTTTTATATGTATATGTATATATAATAATATATATATATATATATATATATATTTAATTTTAGTGAATATTGATGGAGCAAGAAATATATTTTTTTAAATTTTGAGTAACAAATGAAGATGCTTATTCAATATAACTGGTGCACCATTTCCTGTTCATTTGAATCACGTTTGGCATCTCATAACTCAAGCAATCTATAAATACAGTGTTTTATAGGGGGCTTCAGCCCATGCAACAGGGGGCTTTTTACCCCAAATACTATCCTGTCAGTTATTGGACAGTCATTTAAAGACATTTGATTGAAGCAATTTGAATAAAACTGAAAATGACAATATTTTGTCACAAAATAAATGATACAAGACTATAATCGGTGATAACGCGCAGTAATGTGAGGATTTAATCTGGGGCCAAAAAAAAGGACCCCGACCGCGTTACACAATGAGACCCGTGAAAAGCGAGGGGAGGGTCGGCCGAATGCAAATGCACCCACCGTGAGCGTCCCAGAGACCCTCCTCTGCCACTGACAAGCGCCTGTTTCCATTCGGGGTTGGTTGGAAGTGGGAAAATAATGCAAGAGTTGCACTTTCACACGGTCACTGGCGCGAGGCACATCAACACTTGCGCAACACAAGGTAAGAACCCCCATATTTACTTTTGGCACTGGACATTCTTCAGCGGGACCCTCATGATCAATGTGCATCAGTGCAAACCTCTAAACATTTGACTGACATCTCAAACAGCAAAACTGATTTTCTGATGCATTATCTCTGGAGATTTATATTATGCGCATTATGGGGTTCTGATATCTCTGGAGATTTATATTATGCGCATTATGGGGTTCTGATATCTCTGGAGATTTATATTATGCGCATTATGGGGTTCTGATATCGCTGGAGATTTATATTATGCGCATTACGGGGTTCTGATATCTGGAGATTTATATTATGCGCATTACGGGGTTCTGATATCTGGAGATTTATATTATGCGCATTACGGGGTTATGATTCGTGATAAATTAATGTTTTCTTTGTGTTCATTTTGGTTTCACATATTTTTGAAAACATTTATAGCGTTTAAAAAAATAAAATACAAAATAATTGAATGACTATTCAAATGTAAAATGATTTTTGTTTTGCACCTTCAATACACGAGAGTGTTCGCAACTGAACTGATCATTTCAATAAAGTTTTTAAACATAATTTTCAAAGTAAATATATATTTATTATTATATAAATATACATTTATATTTTACAATTATCATGAGGTGTGTGTGTGTGTGTGTTTATGTGTGTGTGTGAGTGAGTCTGTCTGTGTGTGTGTGTGTTTATGTGTGTGTGAGTGAGTCTGTGTGTGTATATGTGTGTGTGTGTGTGAGTGAGTCTGTCTGTGTGTGTGTGTGTGTTTATGTGTGTGTGTGAGTGAGTCTGTGTGTGTGTGTGTTTATGTGTGTGTGAGTGAGTCTGTCTGTGTGTGTGTGTGTATGTGTGTGTGAGTGAGTCTGTCTGTGTGTGTGTTTATGTGTGTGTGAGTGAGTCTGTCTGTGTGTGTGTGTTTATGTGTGTGTGTGTGTGAGTCTGTCTGTCTGTGTGTGTGTGTTTATGTGTGTGTGTGTGTGAGTCTGTCTGTCTGTGTGTGTGTGTGTGTGTGTTTGTGTGTGAGTGAGTCTGTCTGTGTGTTTATGTGTGTGTGAGTGAGTCTGTCTGTGTGTTTATGTGTGTGTGAGTGAGTCTGTCTGTGTGTTTATGTGTGTGTGAGTGAGTCTGTCTGTGTGTGTTTATGTGTGTGTGAGTGAGTCTGTCTGTGTGTTTGTGTGTGTGAGTGAGTCTGTGTGTGTGTTTATGTGTGTGTGAGTGAGTCTGTCTGTGTGTTTGTGTGAGTGAGTCTGTGTGTGTGTGTGTGTGTTTATGTGTGTGTGAGTGAGTCTGTCTGTGTGTGTGTGTGTGTGTGTGTGAGTGTGTGTGTGTGTGTGTGTGAGTGAGTCTGTGTGTGTGTGTGAGTGAGTCTGTGTGTGTGTGTGTGTGTTTATGTGTGTGTGAGTGAGTCTGTCTGTGTGTGTGTGTTTATGTGTGTGTGAGTGAGTCTGTGTGTTTATGTGTGTGTGAGTCTGTGTGTGTGTGTGTGTGTGTGTGTGTGTGTGTGTATGTGTGTGTGTGTGTGTGTGTGTGTGTGAGTGAGTCTGTCTGTGTGTGTGTGTGTGTTTATGTGTGCGTGTGTATGTGACTGTGTGTGTGTGTGTATATGTGTGTGAGTGTGTGTATATGTGAGTGTGTTTGTGTGTGTGAGTGTACGTGTGTGTACATGTGTATGTGTGTGAGTGTACGTGTGTTATGTGTGTGAGTGTGTGTGTGTGTGTGTGAGTGTGTTTGTGTATGTGTGTGTGTGTGTATATGTGTGTGAGTGTACGTGTGTGTACATGTGTGTGTGAGTGAGTGAGTGTGTGTGTGTGTGTGTGTGTGTGTGTGTGATTGTGTTACGCCTTTTCATAAAAAAATGAAAAAATAATGATATAGAGACACACTGGCACTACTCTGCACAACTAAACCTTTCTTAGGAAAATGTGATTATCTGCAGCTCTGACTCGCATTCACACACGCATGAGAAAAGACCTGCGACACAAAAGAGGCACTGGGAGTTTGTCTGCATGCTTTTTACTCGTTGAAGGGAAAATTAGAAAGAAAAAGAAGAGCTTAGTAGTACAATACATGCATCTGCTGCTCATCATGTCCTCTGTGAAACAACACTTGCATTGTACAGTTCTGAAACTAACAACCTGCTGAACTACGACCGCAGCGACACTTCTGCATTTGTTTGTACATTGTGCATCATATGCAATCGCTTTAAAACTCTTAAATAGACTTACATGAGATCTTGAGAACATTCTGCAGCTTTTGTTTGCAACATGAGTCACTCATCACTAATGCAATCATGCAGGTGATTCCTTTAGGTTTCCACTTGCATGCAAAAGCTCAGTTGCATCCATGTATGAACAATTGCCTCATTCTGCCCAAGCGCACACCCTCTCTACCCCCATCGCCAACCCCAATTTCCACTTGATTGAGCTCCAAGCCTCTTGAGTTCAATCCGCCGGGAAAATGTTTCAGTAGTTTTTAGACGGCAAGTCGCCTTCGACTGACAGCAGTGTTATATTTTAGACACAATTACCAATTATGTCTAATTACAGGAGTCTGGGTATCTGACCTGGAGTCGTGAGTTTGAATCCAGGACGTGTTGAGTGACTCCAGTCGGGTCGCCTTAGCAACCAAATTGGCCCGGTTGCTAGGGAGGGTAGAGTCTGGTCTCTCGGTGGGACGTGTGGCGAGTTGTACGTGGATGTCGCGGAGAATAGCGTGAAGCCTCCACACGCGCTACGTCTCCACGCTAACGTGCTCAACAAGTAACGTGATGAGATGCGCGGATTGACGGTCTCAGACTGTCCGTTTCTGCATATCGCGGTCTGTTTCGCAGCCAGCTCGGTTCTCCCGATGGCCAGTCCACACCTTGATCGGCCCCAAATTGCATCGGCACACCAGGAAAATGCCCGATTATATGCCTGATTACCAATCCAGCCCTGACTGTTGGTGGAATTGGGGCATAAAACAATGACTGGTGTGTGTGTGTGTGTGTGTGTGTGTGTGTGTGATTGTGAGTGTGTGTGCGAGTGTTTGTGTGTGTATGTGTGCATGAGTGTGTGTCTCTGTGTGAGTGTGTGTGTGTATGAGTGTATGTGAGTGTGTGTGTGTATGTGTGTGTGTGTGTGATTGTGCGTGCGTGTGTGTGTGTGTGTGCAAGTGTTTGTGTGTGTATGTGTGCATGAGTGTGTGTGTGTGTGTGTGTGTGTGTGTGTGTGTGCATGATGTGTGTGTGTGTGTGCATGAGTGTGTGTGTGTGTGTGTGAGTGTGTGAGTCTGTGTGTGAGTGTGTGAGTCTGTGTGAGTGTGTGTGTGAGTGTGTGTGAGTGTGTGAGTGTGTGTGTGTGTGTGTGTGTGAGTGTGTGTGTGTGTGTGTGAGTTTGTGTGAGTGTGTGTGTGTGTGTGAGTCTGTGTGAGTGTGTGTATGTGTGAGTGTGTGTGTGTGTGAGTGTGTGTGTGAGTCTGTGTGAGTGTGTGTGTGTGTGTGTGAGTGTGTGTGTGTGTGTGTGGGCTTGTTTATGTGGTTTGTGAGAACATTTTGTAGGTTGCAAATTAGTAATTACAAGGGTATTATGCTATGAATGTGGTTTATGAGGACATGTCTATTGTCCCCATAATTCAAATCGCTGAAAATCATACTAAGCAATGTTTGTATTGAAAATGTAAAATGCAGAAGGTTTTCTGTGAGGGTTAGGTTTAGGGGTTATGTTAGGTTTAGGGGATAGAATCTATAGTTTGTACAGAATAAAAATCATTATGTCTATGGAGAGTCCTCATAAGGATAGCTGCACCAACATGTGTGTGTATGTGTGAGAGTGTGTGTGTGTGTGTGTGTGTGTGTGAGTCTGTGTGAGTGTGTGTGAGTCTGTGTGAGTGTATGAGTGTGTGTGTGATTCCAAGAATGCCCAAAACAGAATCAAGTTTTTGCTTTTTTTTTGCAACTTTCCCCCAAACACTGGACAGATTCCATGTTTCTTCAAGCAGTTGCTAAGCAATGTGCAGAAGAGGATGAGGCGTCCCATGCAGCTTCTGTTATTCGCTCCGACCTCCTCTTGATCTCCTCTGGCCACTACAACCGAATACTAATGTGAGGAACATATCAACACACAAACTGCCTCACGTATTCAAACCATAGGAAGTGTGAGATGCAGTTGCCTCTTAAATGCAACACATTTTACTTTGCATGCAGCCTTTAAAGGGACAGATCACTTAAAATTGAAAATTTGGTCATTATTTACTCACCCTAATATCATTCCAGGCTTGTATGTTACTTTTTAGTTGTTAGTCTTTGTGGGACAGGGAGCAGGCTGAAATTTAAGTCGTTAAATTTGATTTAAATGTCATTCTGCGTATTTAATATTCACATGCAAGAACCGATGCATGAACATTTTTAGCATCTCTGACATCAGACGAGCTTTTGAGATGTTCTGTATGTCGTCCTCTGGAGACTGGCATAATTAACACAATGAAAACAGGAAGTACCTCGCCCACGTGCTCAATCTCTCTCTCTCTCCCCGGAGGTTCATTTACTCGTTCTTGTCTGTATGTTGCGATGCAGGAGATGCTCATGGGAGCGTGTCATGTCGCATGTCTCAGACTCATTTCTGGAGCTTTACTGGAGACGGCGAGTGGCTGGTTTCCTGAAAAACATTTCAATTACGTCTCTACTTCCACAAGTGGAAATGTACAAATCAATTTGTCTTTAACCAGAAGAAATTGATAAGGGGTGATTTAGTATCATAATATATTACTAGTAACATTACATACAGTACAGTGTATATTTTGAATCTTCAGCACAAAACACAGCGTGACCAGTGTAGCCCGATTCCCAAACAAATGACTCTTATGAGCTGATTCTTTTGAATCTTCAGCACAAAACACAGCGTGACCAGTGTAGCCCGATTCCCAAACAAATGACTCTTATGAGCTGATTCTTTTGAATCTTTAGCACAAAACATAGTGTAGACCGATTCCCAAACAAATGACTCTTATGAGCTGATTCTTTTGAATCTTCAGCACAAAACACAGCGTGACCAGTGTAGCCCGATTCCCAAACAAATGACTCTTATGAGCCGATTCTTTTGAATCTACAGTACAAAACACAACACAACCAGTGTAACCCGATTCCCAAACAAATGACTCTTATTAGCCGATTATTTTGAATCTACAGTACAATACACAGCATGACCAGTGTAGCCCGATTCCCAAACAAATGACTCTTATGAGCCGATTCTTTTGAATCTTCAGTACAAAACACAACACAACCAGTGTAACCCGATTCCCAAACAAATGACTCTTATTAGCCGATTCTTTTGAATCTACAGTACAAAACACAGCGTGACCAGTGTAGCCCGATTCCCAAACAAATGACTCTTATTAGCCGATTCTTTTGAATCTACAGTACAAAACACAACACAACCAGTGTAGCCTGATTCCCAAACAAATGACTCTTATGAGCTGATTCTTTTGAATCTACAGTACAAAACACAGCGTGACCAGTGTAGCCCGATTCCCAAACAAACGACTCTTATTAGCCGATTCTTTTGAATCTTCAGTACAAAACACAACAGGACCAGTGTAGCCCGATTCCCAAACAAGTGACTCTTATGAGCCGATTCTTTTGAATCTTCAGCACAAAACACAACAGGACGAGTGTAGGCCGATTCCCAAACAAATGACTCTTATGATCCGATTCTTTTGAATCTTTAGCACAAAACACAACAGGACGAGTGTAGCCCGATTCCCAAACAAGTGACTCTTATTAGCCGATTCTTTTGAATCTTCAGTACAAAACACAACAGGACCAGTGTAATCTGATTCCCAAACAAATGACTCTTATGAGCCGATTCTTTTGAATCTACAGTACAAAACACAGCGTGACCAGTGTAACCTGATTCCCAAACAAATGACTCTTATGAGCCGATTCTTTTGAATCTACAGTGTGTTACACAGCTCGACCAGTGTAACCTGATTCCCAAACAAATGACTCTTATGAGCCGACTCTTTTGAATCTTTAGTACAAAACACAACAGGACCAGTGTAGCCCGATTCCCAAACAAATGACTCTTATGAGCCGATTCTTTTGAATCTTCAGCACAAAACACAACAGGACGAGTGTAGTCCGATTCCCAAACAAATGACTCTTATGATCCGATTCTTTTGAATCTTTAGCACAAAACACAACAGGACGAGTGTAGGCCCGATTCCCAAACAAATTACTCTTATGATCCGATTCTTTTGAATCTTTAGCACAAAACACAGCATGACCAGTGTAATCTGATTCCCAAACAAATGACTCTTATGAGCCGATTCTTTTGAATCTACAGTACAAAACACAGCGTGACCAGTGTAATCTGATTCCCAAACAAATGACTCTTATGAGCCGATTCTTTTGAATCTACAGTGTGTTACACAGCTCGACCAGTGTAACCTGATTCCCAAACAAATGACTCTTATGAGCCGACTCTTTTGAATCTTCAGTACAAAACACAACAGGACCAGTGTAACCCGATTCCCAAACAAATGACTCTTATTAGCCGATTCTTTTGAATCTTCACCACAAAACATAGCGTGACCAGTGTAGCCCGATTCCCAAACAAATGATTCTTATGATCCGATTCTTTTGAATCTTTAGCACAAAACACAGCGTGACCAGTGTAACCCGATTCCCAAACAAATGACTCTTATGAGCCGATTCTTTTGAATCTTCAGCACATAACACAACACGACTAGTGTAGCCCAATTCCGAAACAAATGACTCTTATGAGCCGATTCTTTTGAATCTTCAGCACAAAACACAACACGACTAGTGTAGCCCAATTCCGAAACAAATGACTCTTATGAGCAGATTCTTTTTTTGAATCTTCAGAGAAACATCAGAGACAAAGTTGATACTTTAGTTTTCTCAGTTGTTCTTTTGCCATAATGTAACAACATTTGTAGCAGAGGTCAATGGGTGAGTCATATCGCTTCTCTAAAATACTCCAAAACTCTTTAACATTAAGACTCTTACCCAAGATATTCACAGGCATCCTGACATGGACACAAAGCTCTTTACTGTCTGTAAATCACTCGATCCATCGGTGACTCACTCACAGTGAATGTTTGAAAGTCCTCGGCAAGTTTGTCCTTCATAAATCCTCCATTGGCCTGTAATTTTTCACCTGATGAAAGACTTGGAAGTCCAGGTGTCTGATAAAGAGCTGCTATTAGCATCTCTTCCTTCTCTATAATCACAGCCACATAATATTTCACCCTCTAGAACCTTCTCAGAGAAAAGTATATGCTTCTGATACACTGTTGTCAATTAAAGGGACAGTTCACCCACAAATGAAAATGCTCTCTTTATTTACTCTATTGGAACTTTTGGCGTGTAAATAATGACCGAATTTCTATTTCACTCTCCATGTGAGCGGTTGAGCTGTCTTTGCTGTCTAATGACGGTAGTGAAGGGTTTATAGGTATAGAGGAGGGGTCATCTGTCTGTAGTTTGGCTCTTGTCTAGTGCACACCTGGACGTGTTTGCTGAGTGCTTCCTGTAATCCGTGTGACACTATAACCGGACATCTGCTCTCTTCAGGAGCTTCCCAAGCACAGCAATGTGTGTGTTCCACTATTAACACATTTCAATGGGAGTGGGGCTTAATCAAGCAGTATTTGGCCATTTTGAGATTATGGGTTTTAAATCTTACCATGAAAACATACTGTAAGTTTCCAAAAAGCACAAAACACAACATGACCAGTGTAGCCCGATTCCCAAACAAATGAGTCTTATGAGCCGATTCTTTTGAATCTACAGTACAAAACACAACACGACCAGTGTAACCCGATTCCCAAACAAGTGACTCTTATGAGCCGATTCTTTTGAATCTTTAGCACAAAACACAACACGACCAGTGTAGCCCGATTCCCAAACAAATGACTCTTATGATCCGATTCTTTTGAATCTTCAGCACAAAACACAGCGTGACCAGTGTAGACCGATTCCCAAACAAATGACTCTTATGAGCCGATTCTTTTGAATCTTCAGCACAAAACACAACACGACCAGTGTAGCCCGATTCCCAAACAAATGACTCTTATGAGCTGATTCTTTTGAATCTTCAGTACAAAACACAACACGACCAGTGTAGCCTGATTCCCAAACAAATGACTCTTATTAGCTGATTCTTTTGAATCTACAGTACAAAACACAACACGACCAGTGTAGCCCGATTCCCAAACAAATGACTCTTATGAGCCGATTCTTTTGAATCTACAGTACAAAACACAACACGACCAGTGTAGCCCGATTCCCAAACAAATGACTCTTATTAGCTGATTCTTTTGAGTCTTCAGTACAAAACACAACACGACCAGTGTAGCCCGATTCGCAAACAAATGACTCTTATGAGCTGATTCTTTTGAATCTTCAGTACAAAACACAACACGACCAGTGTAGCCCGATTCCCAAACAAATGACTCTTATGAGCTGATTCTTTTGAATCTACAGTACAAAACACAACAGGACGAGTGTAGCCCGATTCCCAAACAAATGACTTTTATTAGCTGACTCTTGAATCTACAGTACAAAACACAGCATGACCAGTGTAGCCCGATTCCCAAACAAATGACTCTTATGAGCAGATGGAGTAACCCTGAGAAAAATCTTAGATTTTCTTGATTTATTTGTATTTTATTACTTTTAAAAAAAAACATATTTGTGAAAAACACTTTTCGAAATCACAGATTAAGTTCTGTAAACTTTTATGTGATGGTTACACAGCATGACACATTTAAATATATTAATATATATATAAAAAAATATATATATATATGTTTGTTCATGGACTCCTCAGACAGACGTGAGTGACTGATGTGTGGTTAGACTGCGCTCATAATCACTGCGGCTCAACGGACAGCGACAGGGGAAGGTGAGTTTCTCTCAAAACACAAATCATAGTTTGTTCCAGTGAGGCACTTCCAATAGAAGTCAATGGGGCCAAAACATAAAGATTAAAACACTCGCCGTTTTAAAGAAGACGTAAACAAAACGCATGTTAATATGATTTTAGTGGGATAAAATCACTTGCATACCATATCTGTGTAAAGTTATTTCTATTATTATAATTGTGTTGTCATGACAACATAATGTGGACACACATATCGTTTATGTCTTGTGGATATACTTTTGAAATGTTGATGGACTGGCTCCATTCACTTCCACTTCTGTATTTTTAATAAACAAGGGTCAGTCAATGTTTTATTTATTTTGTGGTGTTCAACATTATTGCTTAAATGTTGTCAATTGGGCTCGGAACATTCCTATAAAAGTGCTTTCGTTTGTTTGCATGTATAGTTACTTGAGTATGTTTTATTGATTGTATTAACATCCAATATTAATGAAATTATAAAAAAATGCAAGATACAATTAACTGTGTTTTGTACACAAACACACACACTCACTCTCTCACTCACACACACTCACGCGCAGACACTCACTCTCTCACACACACACACACACACACACACACACACACACACACTCACTCACTCTAACTCACACTCACTCGCGTACACACACACACATACAAACTCTCACTCACACACACTCACGCGCAGACACTCACTCTCTCACTCACACACACACACACACACACACTCACACACATGCACACACTCAGCACTCACTCATGCACACTCACTCATACAAACACTCACGCACACTCACGCACACTCACTCTCTCACTCACGCGCACACACTCACTCTCTCACACACACACACCCTCACATACAAACGCACACACATGCACACACTCATGCACACTCACTCTCTCACTCACGCACACTCACGCGCAGACACTCGCTCTCTCACTCACACACACACACTCACTCACTCTAACTCACACTCACTCGCGTACACACACACACATACAAACACTCACACACACTCACGCACACTCACTCTCTCACTCACGCGCACACACTCACTCTCACTCTCACACACACACACAAACACACTCACACACACTTGCATACAAACACACACACGCACTCACGCACACTCACATACAAACACACACACGCACTCACGCACACTCACGCACACACTCACTCTCTCACTCACGCACACTCACGCACACACTCACTCTCACTCAACGCACACTCACGCGCACACACTCACTCTCTCACACATGCATGAACGCACACTTGCACGCACACTCTCACACATGCATGACGCACTCGCACACTCACGCTCACACACTCACTCTCTCACTCACGCACACTCACTCTCTCACTCACACACACACACACACACACACACACGCTCACTCACTCTAACTCACACTCACTCGCGTACACACACACACATACAAACACTCACGCACACTCACATACACACACACTCACTCACACTCACATACACACACACTTGACTCACACACACACTCACACACACACACACACATACAGGTACATGTTGTGATCTCAGGTTTTACTCTCCTTCAGGGGACCAATGTAGTATAAGCATGAACACATTTACATTTCATTTGTACAAGATCTTGTTTTGAACATTTCCATGGTTGTCTATTAGCAGTTAATCAAAAAGCATCAATAGAGATGCTGTCCAAGAGGCTTCTCTTCTGCAGTTCTCCAAACAACAATGATAGTAGCATTAGAATAGATTATACATGTGTGTGGTGTATACATGTGTGTGATTATACATGTGTGTGATTTATACATGTGTGTGATTTATACATGTGTGTGATTATACATGTGTGTGATTATACATGTGTGTGATTATACATGTGTGATTATACGTGTGATTTATACATGTGTGTGATTATACATGTGTGTGATTATACATGTGTGTGATGTATACATGTGTGTGATTATACATGTGTGTGATTTATACATGTGTGTGATTATACATGTGTGTGATTATACATGTGTGTGATTATACGTGTGTGATTTATACATGTGTGTGATTTATACATGTGTGTGGTGTATACATGTGTGTGATTATACATGTGTGTGATTTATACATGTGTGTGATTTATACATGTGTGTGATTATACATGTGTGTGATTATACATGTGTGTGATTTATACATGTGTGTGATTATACATGTGTGTGATTATACATGTGTGTGATTTATACATGTGTGATTATACATGTGTGTGATTATACATGTGTGTGATTATACATGTGTGTGATTTATACATGTGTGTGATTATACATGTGTGTGATTATACATGTGTGTGATTTATACATGTGTGTGATTATACATGTGTGTGATTTATACATGTGTGTGATTTATACATGTGTGTGATTATACATGTGTGTGATTTATACATGTGTGTGATTATACATGTGTGTGATTATACATGTGTGTGATTATACATGTGTGTGATTTATACATGTGTGTGATTATACATGTGTGTGATTTATACATGTGTGTGATTTATACATGTGTGTGATTATACATGTGTGTGATTATACATGTGTGTGATTTATACATGTGTGTGATTATACATGTGTGTGATTATACATGTGTGTGATTTATACATGTGTGTGATTTATACATGTGTGTGATTATACATGTGTGTGATTTATACATGTGTGTGATTATACATGTGTGTGATTATACATGTGTGTGATTTATACATGTGTGTGATTATACATGTGTGTGATTTATACATGTGTGTGATTATACATGTGTGTGATTTATACATGTGTGTGATTATACATGTGTGTGATTTATACATGTGTGTGATTATACATGTGTGTGATTTATACATGTGTGTGATTATACATGTGTGTGATTTATACATGTGTGTGATTTATACATGTGTGTGATTATACATGTGTGTGATTATACATGTGTGTGATTATACATGTGTGTGATTTATACATGTGTGTGATTTATACATGTGTGTGATTTATACATGTGTGTGATTTATACATGTGTGTGATTATACATGTGTGTGATTTATACATGTGTGTGATTTATACATGTGTGTGATTATACATGTGTGTGATTATACGTGTGTGATTTATACATGTGTGTGATTTATACATGTGTGTGATTATACATGTGTGTGATTTATACATGTGTGTGATTTATACATGTGTGTGATTATACATGTGTGTGATTATACATGTGTGTGATTTATACATGTGTGTGATTATACATGTGTGTGATTTATACATGTGTGTGATTATACATGTGTGTGATTTATACATGTGTGTGATTATACATGTGTGTGATTTATACATGTGTGTGATTTATACATGTGTGTGATTATACATGTGTGTGATTATACATGTGTGTGATTATACATGTGTGTGATTATACATGTGGTGATTATACGTGTGTGATTTATACATGTGTGTGATTATACATGTGTGTGATTATACATGTGTGTGATTATACATGTGTGATTATACATGTGTGTGATTTATACATGTGTGTGATTATACATGTGTGATTATACATGTGTGTGATTATACATGTGTGTGATTTCATGTGTGTGATTATACATGTGTGTGATTTATACATGTGTGTGATTATACATGTGTGTGATTTATACATGTGTGTGATTATACATGTGTGTGATTATACATGTGTGTGATTATACATGTGTGATTTATACATGTGTGTGAGTGTATACATGTGTGTGATTTATACATGTGTGTGATTTATACATGTGTGTGATTGTACATGTGTGTGATTTGTACATGTGTGTGATTATACATGTGTGTGATTTACATGTGTGTGATTATACATGTGTGTGATTTATACATGTGTGTGATTTATACATGTGTGTGATTTATACATGTGTGTGATTATACATGTGTGTGATTTATACATGTGTGTGATTATACATGTGTGGATTATACATGTGTGTGATTGCTATGTGTGTGATTATACATGTAGTGTGATTTATACATGTGTGTGGATTATACATGTGTGTGATTATACATGTGTGTGATTATACATGTGTGTGATTTATACATGTGTGTGATTATACATGTGTGTGATTTATACATGTGTGTGATTTATACATGTGTGTGATTATACATGTGTGTGATTTATACATGTGTGTGATTATACATGTGTGTGATTTATACATGTGTGTGATTATACATGTGTGTGATTTATACATGTGTGTGATTATACATGTGTGTGATTTATACATGTGTGTGATTATACATGTGTGTGATTTATACATGTGTGTGATTATACATGTGTGTGATTTATACATGTGTGTGATTATACATGTGTGTGATTTATACATGTGTGTGATTTATACATGTGTGTGATTATACATGTGTGTGATTTATACATGTGTGTGATTTATACATGTGTGTGATTTATACATGTGTGTGATTTATACATGTGTGTGATTATACATGTGTGTGATTATACATGTGTGTGATTATACATGTACATGTGTGTGATTATACATGTGGGTTATCAGATGTCACGGTTTACTACACTGTGTGTGATTAAGGTACTTAACTCCTGGTTGCTCTGTGGGATTGTCCCTGTAATAATTGCACTGTAAGTCGCTTGGATAAAAGCGTCTGCCAAATGTAAAAATGTAAATGTAAAATGTTATACATGTGTGTGATGTATACATGTGTGTGATGTATACATGTGTGTGATTATACATGTGTGTGATTATACATGTGTGTGATTTATACATGTGTGTGATTATACATGTGTGTGATTAATACATATGTGTGATGTATACATGTGTGTGATGTATACATGTGTGTAATTATACATGTGTGTGATTTATACATGTGTGTGATTATACATGTGTGTGATTTATACATGTGTGTGATGTATACATGTGTGTGATGTATACATGTGTGTGGTGTTTTCCCAAACAAAATGTGTTGCTACGCAGTTGTTGATGTGTTCTATGTGACTTCTTCATGATATTCTGTTCACTAGAAAGGGCACATTCAACTGTAAGTCTAAGAGAGTTTTCTCGCCGTTTCATGATCACGCGTGAAGTCGGCATGATGTTTCCGATAGTTTCGGTAGCCTAGGCACAACAACTGAATGCTGAAGCGCCAACATGCAGCGTTCTTATCAGACATGTTTGCAGCAGTTTCAATTTCTCTTCAATGGATAATGTCCTGTAATGCTGAAAACAACTTGCTTCACGACGAGCTTTTGGCGACCTCTTCTGGACATAAATGGAGTTCACACGTGCCCATATGCTCTACAACACTTACCGCTTTGGCCACTGGGGGCAGTGTTTCGAAACTTCGGTCAACGTATACCGATTTTTTTTATTATGGCTCGCCAGGTGAAAATCATAAGTGTAATCTCTTAATAAAGTAAAAGCACATGACTTGAGGTGTCCTTCATGTCTGTAGCAAAAATGTTTAATCCTTAATTCTAATAACAAACAACAACAAAAAGATGTGCTTGTTGGAACAGATCAACTAGGGAATTTCTTCTGTGATAAAAGACTTTTCTAAACGTCACAAATGAGATGAAAGCTTCACCATTCACGGTCACAGGTGTCCATTTTAGCTCTTTTTATTTATCTGTGTTTACCGACCCTTTCACCTCAACATTAGTAGCATGAACTCTTGTGTTTGGGTCCCAGTAGTTTCCTTCCCCATTTGTTGAGTGTCTCAGATCAGTTAGTGCAGCCAGTGCTCCGCTGATATCACAGTGTTTGTGTAACGTGACCTCTCCGGTTCTCCCGCCACCTGTGCCCACAGTATAGAGGAGACAGTGGTCTTTGTGTTCCCAGGTCTTCATGCCTACACACACGCTCCAGGGGGTGGACAGATGACAGGTGTGTCTGATCCAGAGCGTGTGTGTGTGTGTGTTGTGTGACAACTGAACAGCAGCGAGACTTGACTATCTGCATGAAGTCTGGTCCAGTCTGGCCATTTTTATGTCTCAGAGGATTGAAATTTTGAGTCGGAGGGGGTCTGGGTGGATCTATCACCCCTGGAGTCGCGAGTTCGAATCCAGGGCGCACTGCGAAAGTGACTCCAGCGCAGGTCTCCTAAGCTAATTAGTGCTTCTCTCAATGGGGCGTGTGGTGAGTTGTGCGTGGATCGTGGAGAGTAGCATGAGTCTCCACATGCTGTGAGTCTCCGCAGTGTCATGCACAACGAGTCACGTGATCAGATGCGCGGATTGACGGTCTCAGAAACGGAGGCAACTGAGACTTGTCCTCCGCCACCAGGATTGAGGCGAGTAACCGCGCCACCACGAGGACCTACTGAGTAGTGGGAATTCTTATTAAGCATTTATTAATCTTAGTTAATGTTAGCTTCAACATATGCTAATATATGTTTTTTCAAATCAGATGCTGTAATTGTTCATATTAGTTAATGCACTATATGCACTCACATATATGCACTGTATTTTTATTAACTAACATTAAAAAACATATTGTTAATTGTTTGTTTATGATACATAAAACATTTCCATCAGCGTAATTTCCATCAGCGTCGTTCCATCAGCGTCAGTTCCATCAGCGTCAGTTCCATCGGCGTTATTTTCATCAGCCTCATTCCATCAGCGTCAGTTCCATCGGCGTCCGTTCCATCAGCGTCATTCCATCTGCGTCAGTTCCATCAGCATCAGTTCCATCGGCGTCAGTTCCATCGGCATTATTTTCATCAGCGTCATTCCATCAGCATTTGTTCCATCAGCGTCAGTTCCATCAGCGTCAGTTCCATCGGCGTCCGTTCCATCGGCGTCCGTTCCATCGGCGTCCGTTCCATTGGCGTAATTTCCATCAGCGTCCGTTCCATCAGCATCAGTTCCATCGGCGTCCGTTCCATCAGCGTCGTTCCATCGGCGTCCGTTCCATCGGCGTCCGTTCCATCGGCGTCAGTTCCATCGGCGTCCGTTCCATCGGCGTCCGTTCCATCAGCGTCCGTTCCATCAGCGTCCGTTCCATCAGCGTCAGTTCCATCAGCGTCAGTTCCATCAGCGTCCGTTCTATCGGCGTAATTTCCATCAGCGTCCGTTCCATCAGCGTCAGTTCCATCTGCGTCATTTCCATCAGTGTCATTTAAAGCACAGAATCCTTTTAAACACAATACAGCATTTGAGATGTGCTGGAAATTCGTTTTCATGACGTGAATGACATAAATCTCCCATGATGCATGAACACACACTGATGAACATTGTTAGCAGACAAATGAAATACACTAATGAGAGTGTGAACAAATATTTTACAGTGCATTTAAAGTGCCTAAAGTTGAAGAAACACCCCAAAAACATATCTGCTCATGGATATCTAGTTCACTTGCCTCTAAATGCCTGAAAGTCTGATGTTTCAAAGGTTTAATGACACTTACCTGGCAAACTTTGTCAAATCCAATGGTTAGTCCTTCCACAAAAGCAGTTGTGCTCCTTGAAGTTGCGTTTTATTGGGTAGAAAAAAAGATACGCTGTCAGCGTACCGCTAAGTAGCCTAAAATGTTTTAATGCTAAACTTTTTTTTTTCTCCCAATTTGGAATGCCCAATTTCCAATTCACTCCGAGTCCTTGTGGTGGCGTAGGTGGTTGCTTCCACATCTGAGACCGTCAATCCGCGCATTCTATCACGTGACTTGTTGAGCGTGTTGCCATGGAGACATAGGGCATGTGGAGGCTTCACGCTATTCTCCGCGGCATCCACGCACAACCCGCCACAAGCCCCACCGAGAACCACGTTATAGCGACCATGAGGAGGTTACCCCATGTTACTCTACCCTCCCTAGCAACCGGGCCATTTGGTTGCTTAGGAGACCTGGCTGGAGTCACTCAGCACACCCTGGGATAGCAACCTTTATATATATTTGAGGAGGCCGGTCAAAACTGTTTTAGCCAATATAGACACTCATCACAAATGAGAGCCTTTAAAAACTCATTTGTTTCTCCAAGACAGCAATGAGGTTATTTGGGGGACACGTGGGTATTTTTGCGTAAGGGTGCTGGCACACTTGATGAATCTCAGACGGAGTTTCGATGGATGCGTCAGATCCCTTCTGAGCACATGGAGAGAGTCGGGTCAGTTTGAAATCAAGCGGGAATCCAGTGAATCTCGGGTTGTCAGTGGATGGTTGAGTGGGATTGTTTCTGCAGTGATTGATGAAGGTTTCAGG